>NW_010119330.1:0-57463 GCF_000699245.1 Pterocles gutturalis | reverse complement strand
CCCTGCCCATAATCTTTCTGGTTTAATTGTGTATGCAACTGTTCAAAACAGGAAAAAAGACCAGGTCATAAACTTAGCTCTGTATTGACATTGCTAGTATATTCATTGAGAAATATTGAGGGCCAGTTTAAATTGAACTGGAGAACAAAACAGAGAATACAGAGTGTGAATTTTGCCATGTTTTGCTTCAGACTAGGACTCATGTGGGCCCACAGGCTGTGTACCTATGTGGCTGGAGTGCATCTTTGGTTTAACTTCAGCTGAAACAGATCCGGTTCACATGCTCCAAATCAATAGTCGATGTGCAGGGACAATTGGGAGATTTGCTTCAGAGGTGTCCTGGTGATTTAAACTAAAATTAGACTCAACCATTCCTGACTTCAGTGAGAACTGGCTTAGGCCAATGATGACTGGTTATAAAGATTTATTGGTAGGAAATGAGTGTGATTTTAAAAAGATTTTTTTTTAAAAGAGTGAGCTAGGTATACACATTAATTTTACTTTTCCTATGGAATTTGGGATTCAGTTTTCAAAAGCATGAAAGATACTTACAACCTGTCCTCATGTTCAGATGTCTTTTTTTAATGCAAAAGTTTCATTATTATCTTAATTTTAGATAAATGAAAACTAGAACATGAGAAGCATTTCCCAGAGTCTTATGATTTATAATCAACTTATTGGACTGCAAAATGTTCCAAACTGCTCACCTACAGAAGTTTGGCATATACAAAAGTGTAACTGGAATATGTTTGACAAAAAAGACAAGTATGCAGCAGTGACTTTGGGGTATTTGGATCATCATCAAGTTTTTTTGGATGGGTACTGTCTTACAGTGGAGAAAGTGTCCTGTGTAATTCTGGGTGGAAAAAAAGCTTAATCCTTATTAAGAATAAATATATATACACATACATAAAAAAAAGATCAGCTTTATTTCTTTTCTGAGGTAAAAGAAAGCTTCATTCTAGTGGCTAGAGTAACAGGAAAAATTTCAGTAGATTTAGGATGTCACATACGATTCAAGTCTTGCCAGAGACTGAAGTCAGTGGGATGTGCTGAGTATGTTACTGACCCAAGATCTAGGAGATTTTTCCAAACTCATACAAGACCTCTGTGGCAAACGTGGAAGCTTAATCCAGATCTTCTCAGTCCTAGTCCAGTTTTTAGATTGCAGGAACATCCACCCTCCCTCTGTTCTTTGTCTTTCTTTACTAAGTTTTCTTGTGTGTGAAACAAGAATAACAACAGGTTTGTAGATCCAAGAGATGAGCCACTGGCGGGTTTAGGTACTGCATCTGATACTGCATAAACTCTGCTCCTATAATCAGTGGAAGTAGTTTGTAGAGGTAACTCTTACACATGAAAGTGGTAATATTCGGTTCTTTATCTCTAACGTGCCCTCTTCCTGGTCACCTCCCAGTTTTTCTAATCCTGTCAGTATGTGTGCTGTGTTAGGCCTTGTGGAGAAACGTAAACTTTTAGTACACTGAACCACACCAACTGTAGCACAATTTCATGATAAAAGAGTAACTGAAATATTTTGCTGGAAAGCCAGACTACATTTTTCAAGCATGTGTTTATAAACTCCTGGTTTTAAGCACAATGGCTGTATTATAAACGAGAGCTTGGGAATAGGCAGTGCTCCAAGCAGAGTCAGGAGTGGAAAAGGAGGAACAGCTGACTTCTGTTTATCAGACCAACTTGAGCAGGATGTGCTTTCAAATATCTAAATATTTATGTCAACAAATGCACATTAAACCACTTAGAAATAAATAAAGCTTTCTGAAAATAGAACTCCACAGTGACATCAGGAGCTGTTTATCTTCAAGAACTGTGGGAATGGGCTTGAATATCCAAATATTTAATTGAAAAAAAAAGGCAATAAAACTAGCTTCAGATGTAATATCTTAAGTTTATGTGACACAGGCCATCTGACTGTGCTGAGTGTATGGATTTGCTGGCAGTATTTTTCTGAAACCAACCAACTTTACCATCTTTCCTAGCCTCACACAATGGTTGATCATCTGTACTTGTTGCTAGTATAGCCTTTAAGTGAGCTTGCTCTTGTCTGCCCTTCTGCATACTAAGGCAAAGAAAGCCTTGCTGGAGTGTGATGCTCTGCTAGACAAAGGGTGAAGTCTCAGTGTTGACAGTCTCTCACCCACATGGTGCAAACACGCCAGGTCTGCACAGCTTTTCTGGCATGATATTGAATGTCCGTATACAATCATGTCTCAACAGAGAAGGGTTGGTTTTAGTATGACTGTATATGAATGCTGAATTGAAAGGCTTCTATCATCTGCAAGCGGTTTTTCTTCAGTGTGCTACTTTCTCTGATTCAATTCCACAATTTGAAAGATGGCATTCTGCAGTTATGGTTTAATAGCTATTTTCTCTCTATCCTTTTGTCTGTAATTTTTTTGATGGAATCATTGCATGATGGTGGGGTTTTTTAAAATTCTATTTTTGTCAGCTTTGTGAAATAATTTTTTTTTATAACTTGCTGCAAGCCTTAAATGTCCCTCCATTTTCTTTGTCTGGTGAGCAATGTCAGATAAGTTGTTACTTTTTAAAGGAAGCTTGAAGCTTGCAAACTCCTAAATTTCAAACATTACCATGGAGTTCTCTGTGACCTCTTGTCCCCCCATGTCCTCTGAAAATGCAACACAACCTGTCTTTAGATTTCTTTTCCTTTGGGCATGAATCCAGCTTTTCAGATAAATGGTTAGAAGGTATTATAAATATGTTTTCCTAGAGTACTTAAACGAAATAGCTCCAACTCAGTCGAGACTTATACAAGAGGAGGAAGGTGTTCTGGTTTCATCTGGGACAGAGGTCTGCTTTCCATGGATTTTAATTGCATTTTCAGTCTTGAGTTGATGTAGACAAAAGCAAACTTTTTTGTTTTTGCATGAAGCACCATGTTTCTGGAACTTAGTGGGTCAATACCTTCAGTTTGTCCTTGCTTCCAGTAAATGGGAAGGTGCTGGCACTGCAACCAAGTCAAGAATTTGTGTTCTGTGATTACGAAATCCTTCTAGTTGCCTGCTCCTACAGAGCTTCATTTGTGAATATGACAAACCTGACAATAGCTGTTTTGGCCAGAATACTCACAGCCATCAAGATTGACTGGAAAAAACCCCAAATTTATACCCACTGACTTTATCTAAAGCTCAAAAATATCTCTGCTTTGGCACCCTAGCATGCATGAATAAAATGAACAGTCACTGCTTTTGACCAATTAGACTGCATAGATCCAAAAACTCAAAACCACTGTTATTTCTGATACCAACACAAATCGTTGCCCATTTTTTATTTTTAATCCTGAAACAATAGCCTTGACCAGGGACAGAATTTGTTTCCTGTATTTTTCCCATATATTTGAAACCTTTTTTTTTTATGTTTCTTCTGCTACCTTATCTGTGTTGAAGAATGTTGAAAAGAAAAAAAAAAAGCAGATAAGAAATTTGAGATATCTTTTCTGTAAATCTGAGTTTCACCAACTACTTAATTTGGACAGAATAATTACTTGCAGAACAAAGCAATACTTAAGCAGTATCAAAATTCTGCTCCCTGGGCTGCAAAGGATTTATTTTAGAACGTACTTAACTTGGAGTAAACAAATCTTATTCAACATTAACTCCAAGTGTATGATAACTCTATGCTGGTTGAAGTGGTGTTTTACTGCTATTCCCGACCTCTTCTGATGTTCTCATATAAATGAAGCCTTAGTAAATACTAATGTAATTCTAGGTGAATTCTGAAGTTGCATCTTACAGGAAAGTCAGGAAGTTTTAGTTTAAAAATGTAATATCTGGAAATACAGACAAGTGAAAGTAAAGAAAAAAAAGTTCCTTATACAAGGATAATAAAACTTGGTTTACTCATAGTGCCCTTCTTGCTACTTAATTTTTTGAAAGTTGGTTGACATTAAATTTATATTTCCTTTCCCATGGAACAACTGATAAAAGATCTGGGAAGTATATTTCTCTTTTTACAAGTGATTCTGATATTAAAATATATATTCAGACTTTCCTTTAGGTGTAACATATGTGAGTGGCAAAGAAATTTATCATCCTTTTCTACCTGCTGTCTTCTGAATAGCAAACCACAAACCTGCTTGCTTTGGTTTTGTTTATTGTACCTCCAAGAGGTCTTGAGTTTGCAAGGAATTTGTTTTTTCTGTTCTGGTGAAATCTGAAAAGGTAGAAAAGTGAAAACTTAAAATCCTGATTTCAATTTTTATGTAGTCACTCAAACTGCTGCAAAATTAATGATATGGATGCATCTGAAAATATTTGCATTTGTCTTGCTCAGAGGAAACTGAGCAAGATGTTGGGGACAGATTCTAGAAGTGTGTTCCAGTGTAGTTTTCTCTATCCTTGTTGACAGGTCAGGGTATAATATGGTTAGGATAGATATTTTGCTTTTCCTTGCAGCTATATAATTCTGAGGGAGTTGATACCCCTTGGAAAATAGAGATGTATTCCTGACTAAGTTTTTTGTGAGCACTTTTTTTTTTTTTTTTTAAAAAAGAGAGAAAATGCTTTTTCATGGATGCTCGTATGAGAACATGTTGAAGAATGATGTATGAAGAAGAGTGAAGTAAAACTTCTTTAAGAGGTTTCCCTTAAATTGTCTTGGAAAGAATTGTTTCTGTCCTCCACTGTCATGAAAGTGTCCTATGTCTGTATAAGTGTACATAAATAATCCGTTGAGTTAACTTCATGGATTTTAGATACTTTTTTTGAGCATTTTGGAGGATCACTGTCTTATACAAGTGATACAATTGCTCAAAAATACGGAAGATTGATCTTCTGTGCATACTCAATTTCCTGCTAGCTTTAAACCTCTGCTTAAAATATTCTACAGCGTGTGTATGTGTATCATTAGAGTATGTGCAGCTACTTCATGCTTCATTGGAGTTTTTATTTTTTTTGTTACTTAGTTTCATTAAAGATAGCATGTGAATGGGTGATGTGTTTTTGACTTTGTGCTCACTATTGGTCGTCTTGGATCTTATAGAGACACATACGCTTTAGCACTGACTTTTTGTCAACACAAAAGAAAAGAAGATGATGTCTTCCCCTGCTCTGCTGCCCTTGTTCCTCCTGATGTAGCCCAGTTACACAATTTGCCTCAGTTGTGCTGGAAGTACGCTGTTGCCTTGTAAGTATGTTGGCATCTACTGTAACTGACAAGCTGTTTTCAGCAGGTGTTGATACATCCTGTGCTTCTGCCCCAGGAACAGAACTTTTCACTTCTTGTTGAACTTCATAAGTTTTCTGCTGGGCCAGTCCTCAGTTTTCACCAAGTCCCTCTGATTTGAAGCTCCACCCTCTGATTTCGGTTAGTGTTTGAATTCCTGACAAAAATCCTGGGTTTGCCATACACTGAATATTTGTGGCTTGAGAGAGTAGAGCAGTCACTGCCTCATGTGGATTTCTGCTCCAAACAAAAAGAAAGTAAGGAATGTTGGAGATAGTCTTTCATATTAATATCCAAATGACATGTTTTTATTCAATAAAACTCTCTTTAAAGACATTTTGGTTGATAACACAGGCATTTTGAAGAGAGATTTCCACATGGATATAGTAATTTCCCAGGAGATAATGATTAAACTTGACACATGCAACAGAGAGGGCCTTGAGAAAGAGGTGTGCCTTCTTTCTCAATTAAGTTTGTTTCTGTTGCAAGCAACTTACAGGTATTTTGTAAAGTTATCCTCCTAGCTTGTGTTCATTAACATTCATGAATCGTCATGTCGTACTCTGTAACAACAAGATTAAAATCGTTAACAGTTACCTGTTTGTTTTGAAAGCTTACTACTAGGATGGCCAAATCTTTCTGACATCCTTCATGGTAGCCTCACAAGGACCTTGTCTGGCAGGAGTCTGAACTACCAAATCTTCAAAAATGTTGAATGCATTGTGAACGGCATATATATGTACGCCACCCACAATTTCTTAATGTTCCTTTTAAAAATTTTAAGGGTGCCAGTGATGACGTTCTGGGTGTTGGATTTTTTTTGACATTGAAAGAGTCGATAGATACCATTTGCTATGCAGTATGAAGAATGTAAAAATCAAGATGGCCACTAGGCATTTCATGGTAGTTAAGGAAACCAAAGCCTATAATTGCATCACCTTCCTCAAATCCTCCTCTCCAACTGTGTCAACATCTTTGTTTATCTTTTCAGCGGCTTTCAGAACTGTTTGTGTCTGCGAATGATTCTGCCAGTTACATGGAATTATCATGTGGGGTTCCTACCTGCCAAAATGCATACAGACATGGTGGAAAAAAAATTTTGAATTTTTGCTGGATGTCTTCGATTGTGGGTAAAGAAATGTCTGAAGGAGACTTGTAGACATTTTCTGAGGTGATATTGCTTTTGCTGATTTTGTGTACTATTTTAACAGTGACCATTTGATTGGTCTGCCTGTCAGTGACTTAGTTCCAAGATGTCTGCAGCAACAAGACTGTTGATCTGTTGTTTTAAGTTCCTTCACAGGAATTTCACGACAGATCTGATTTCCAGGTGGTGCTACAGGAAAAGATGTGAAGGCCTTCAGTAATACTCCTGTAATGCAACATTGCTGTCCTTTTGTGTTCCCTTTCTCTAGGAAAAGTTATGAAGTGATATGTTTCCATAAAATGTATTCCTTCTGTGGTACCCTTCATGGAGTTAATTTTGGCAGTGGAGAGACAGGAGACATGGTTGTCTCCTGTTTTCCTCCTGCTGCTTGTCTTCTTCATGTAAGGATCTGTGCTGTCTTTAGGGATCACTGAGGAAACTGAGATGTGGACAATACAGGGAGAAGATGGTTTTATCTTGTGGCAAGGGAAAGAAATCTTTGTGTAGAATTCTAGAGTATCTTACATCTGGTGTATCAGGCTATTTTTGACTGTCAAAATGCTTTTGAAAGGAGAAAAAAATCAGCAAATATTGTGTTGGACTGTAGTATTTATGGAAATACCTGCTGATGTTTCGAGACCGTGGATCTTGGAACATGATCCATCCTGTCAGCCAGATCATTTAAGTAGTGTATATTTGGAGTCTTAGAATGCTTAAGAAAGGAAATTATAATACCAGAGTGAATTTATGCATTCTAGAGATTTTTTGTTTGTTTGTTTAAGTAGATTTAGAAAGGACTTCACCAGTTCCTGTTAAATGTCTAACCGGCTGAACTGTCAATGAACTTCTGAACCTGCTACTGCTGGCTTCAGTGATGTACGTCTTTGTGTGGAAACTTTTGCATTTGAAATTAATGCATTAAAAGAAAATTTGAAAGCCATTTCAAAATTCTCAAATGGTTTCTAAGAAACAATTGGGGAAAAATCCTTTCATAGCAGTTTTTCATTGTTTTCATTCATACTGCCAGGCTCTACTCATGTGCTTCAGTTAAAACCTGTTGGCTTACAGATATTTTTTTTTCCACTTTCTGCCCTAATTTTTAGGGTTATATAACCCTTAGCTGTGGAACTTTAGCCTGTTTATGTAAACCTGAACGTGTCGGTATAATTTTTGGATAGCAGTGTGTTTCATCACAAGAGAAATTCCTGGTAAATAATTTTTTTAAAATGGTTGAAGATTTATTGCTCTATTCATTTTTATAGTTTCTTAATCTGACTTGAGGCACTGGGAAGGAAGCCACAGATTCTTTGGTATAAAGTCTTTGAGCAGTCTCTGTGTTATTGCGCTGAATCACAGCACCTGCACCAGCCTAAACAAACCATTTTTCTCAAGCCCCTGGAGATTGTAGACTTAGGAATAGCAATTTTCTAGTCCAACCAATATAATTGTAATAAAAGCATCAAATATTTTGAAATGGATAAATATGCATCTGCTTATGCTTGGTCTGAGCATAATTAAATTACACCTGATGTTTATGATTCATTTTATGAAGATTTTAAAATGATGTTTTTGTGGTATGAGAAATATTTTGAATGCTGAATTGCTTTGTGTGATACACTTTTATTATTATTTCCATATGCACAAACCCTGGGAGTTTTATTATCCATTTAACTTCCATAAATCATTGTGAATTACTGAAAAATTGTAGCTTAGGTCAGATTACATTTTCCATAGTTTCATTAAAATATATTTTGTGGAGATATTTTTCCCTTTTTTCCATTCTTGCTGCCCTATGCATGTTTTGTACATATGACTTTCATCACTATTACTTGACAATTAATAAAAGTAAACAGCAAGAGAAGAGAGAAGGAGGAGGCACAAGTTCTTTCTCTCAAACTGATTCACATTTCCTATGTGAATTTGAGCTAATTACTTAACTACTTCATGTCTGTTTCCACATCTGTACAGCAAGAGTAAATTTCCCATGGGCTTTATAAAAATTAATTAATCTTTGGAAAGTACCTAGAAATTTTGAAATAGAATGGTCTGTAGATTCCAGCATCTTATAAATTACATCATGATGGCATCAATTAACTCAGGACTTGGTCAAAAGAATGTGCAGATTATTTGTACATTTGTGTCAATAGCTGTAAGTGGTGGTAATTTATGTTTCACAGTACTATATGATTATCACAAGCCTTCTGCATTGTTCTCTGTAGTTATATGCTGTCAGCAGTAAACCTGAAAAATGTTAGCCCAAGTAGATTTACATTACTACTAGAAAGTTCAGCTAACAATAAAAAAAAAAAAAAGAGTAGGACAAAAAAAATCTGGACTTAAAATAAGAACTGTTTTAAAAAGAAAAAAGAAAATATTTATTACTAAGGTAAATACTCTTATACTCTAAAAACTCTTTACTTGCATTGTTGTCACTCTGGGTCTATTTTTTGTTCATAACTTCTCTTGCCTGTAAAGCTCAAAGTGTAACCTTTCCCTTTTGGGCCATAAGAATAAAAAGAATTGAGTATTTGCAAAGCAATGCTACATCCATCTGGAGAGCTGTGCCTTTGTTGTTTTTCTCTGTATTTTAATGGTAATTGCATTGGTTTTTCTGGTTGACCTTGTGATCAATAGAAGTCCAGGCATATCAGTGCTGATTATTATTTTAGATCTTATTAGGAATAGCAATTAGAGCCACAAAATGCATTTCAGATTTATTTTGGACGGATCTGATGGGATAGCTAACTCCACACTGTGCAGAAAACCTCAGCAAAGGACTAAGCAGGTTTCCATCATCTAGGGTGTAACAAGGCAGTTCTCTGATGGTGTCTTTGGTGTCCTTCTACATCCAGCCAACTGAAGTTGTCAGTCTGACCCAGCCTCTGCTGAACAAGCAAGATTTTCAAATTCTGGAGACTTCTCTGACCTGTAATGTAGACCTGTGGTGTAATACATTATCATTCTGAGCATTATTATATGAGAATTACTCAATAGCAAGAATTGTCACTTGAGGCCTTGTGAACATAAGGCAAAATATGATTCTTCATAGACAGCAGTAGTAATAAAGAGAAAGCCCACTAATAATTAGCTGCATAATTATTTTAGGGTAGATCTCTGGAAAAGCCATTTTCACCACACCCTTTTCTTCTTCCTTCCCTTTACATATGAGCCCTTGCTGAATCCTAACTTAGAGCATTTGGCAGGCATATCTGGCAATCTCTGACTCTGTATAAAGTACCCTCCATGTGAGACACACATATAGAGAAAGTTTGGGTAATGGTTGGCTTGGCAAAGAGATTTTTTTGGACGGATAAAAATTCCCAAGGCCTCTGTTTATTTATATAGTTCTTGGAATAACCCTGTTTTCAAGAGGCTGCTGGCCAGCTGCTGAGACAGCGTTCCAGCTAATATATTCCCAGTGCAAACACCACACTTTGCTTTTCCCATCATGATATCCCCAAGGCTGGTTTTGGTTAAATCTCATGACTGGAATATAGGAAAGTTCACATTAAGTCAAAGCTCACAATGCCACAATGTTTCTTTTTTTTTTTTTCTTTTTTTTTTCTCATTTCTTTTAACCAGTCCTCTTTAAATGGAAAGGTCCCTGTTTCAGCTGCTTTAGTCCAGACTGTTTCTCTATCTGTGGGGAGAATAACACATCTGTAATGCAGTGTATGGCTTCATATACAATGCCAAGAATTGAGTGGAATCACTATGGTGGATCTCAAAAAGTGTGTATGAAGAGTTTAATTTTAGCAACTAGATTAAATCTTCTATTCCAGTGACTAAGATAAAAGCAGAGCCAGTGCTAAGGATCTCTGTGGTATAAATGCCCTTTTAGCATTTCATTGTTCTTAGCAACCAAACCACTAAGGCAATGAGCCAGAATAACAAACTATACTTTTTTTCTGCTTGTTTTCATTTTACCTTTTTTTTTTTTTTTTTAAGTCAGAAAATTAAAGTCCAAGAGACTTAGAAATAGTTACAAGATTTTTTGTCTTTTTCCTGGATAGGTGAACTGCTATCATTTAAGAAAATTCTTGCCTATTTCTGTCCTTCCTGCCCATGGCAATTCTTGCATTTCTTCTGCAGGTATGAAAATAGAAGTGAATAATAACACCTAAAGAGAACTGAACAATGAGACAAAGTATTTATATCCATGGTGCTCATCTGTCCATGTGATGAAGGCAGGACTAAACATTCCCGAGGCAAAAACAATTCATGTATGCTTTCACTATATGCTAATCTGTGGGATGTATAGTCTTTATGCAAGACAGCATGTTTTTAGGAGAGGTTGAATAGAGGCAGAGAGTTGGGCCTAGCAAACCTATCTTGTAATATAAATTTACTCAAGATATTTGAACTATTTGCTGTCCTCCTGCCACAGCTTGACTACACCGAGCAGTCAGTAAGACTGTTCTGGTATTTTGTTCGTTTTTCTACATAGCTACACTTCTTGACTCTTGCATCCAGGATAAAGCAACTTTTCACCACTGATTTAGCTGGTTTCTGTGTGTTCAGTGAGTGCTACCAATTTATTTACTTGTTACAAATTAAATTAAATAGCTATCAAATTAAACATTTAACACTTCCTCTACTCCAAGCCCATATGTTTAGGGAGAATGGAATTTAAAGTTTGGGCAGTTCTTCTCAAAATCCATAATTTGTTTTCCTCCTTCCTAGGGCCTATTGTCCTTATTGTAGAACAAAGCTCATCCTCACTGTGATGAGCAGTGCCATAGATGTCTCCTGCTTCCAGTGGTGGCAGGTCAGGGGATTCTGTGACAGATATTTGCTGAGACAGTAGTTCTAAGTAGAAATAGATTAACCACCCTGAGAAGGGAACTGGAAGGAGGAGGTTCAGAAGGCAAGATATTTTGCTTAGTGGGGGTTAGCCAGCACTACAGGAGTGGTTGAGGTCATCTCTGGCTTCACTGATTATATTACTCACTTTAGATAGTTAGCAGGTAATAAGCTTCATGTTGGTAGATACCTGCACATCTACAGAACTCCATTAATTTCAGTAAGACTCCGAAAACATACACAGGGGATTAAAAAAGTGACAAAACCATCCTGGAGAGACACACAGGGATGGAGCCCTGGAGGACAAACATGTATTTTTGGTTTCTCTTGGGAAATTAGGGCAAACTGAATGGAATACGTCAGAGGTCAGTATGATTAATATTTCATATTGTTCAACATTTTAGGGCATTTGAAGTAACTGCAGAAAGCAGGGGGGGCTCTAGCTTCCATAGGCGTCACTCTGCAAAGACAGTTACTTGAGCTATTATATTTGTACTTGGGGAAAAGAAGAGTTGCTTGCCTCTTGGAGGTTGTTATGAACATTGTTTCTGTTTGTTCCACTTTATTAAAAATTAAAATTTTGTTAGTTTGGGGCTATTTATTTAACTCATCCCCTCTGGGGGAGTTTAGTTTTCTGAACATCCAGAGAGGTCAGTTTGATTTTCCTGAGAGGCTGGATATGAACCTAAGGACACTGCAGATTGCTTGTCACAGGCAGAAGACTGCAAGATAACTTGGCAGCAGAACTCCAGGGAAACAACATTTTTCTTGAGAGTCCCACTATGTTTTATAGATGGCAATATTAAAAAAAGCCTGAATGTTTTTCCTGATGTTCCATTAAGTACACATGGGAAAGCAATATTTTTTGTGAAAAGGAGCCCAGCTCATGTGTATGGTCTAGTTTGTGTTATCATCACTTACATCTTTTGTGCTAAGAGTTTTTTTTTACGAAATATTTTATTTTCAACATCATATTACATCTAGTATCTATACCACTTGTATTGGAGCAAAATAAAAATGTCCTATCTTCATTTGTAAGATGCTCTTTGGGAAATACAAACCAAAGATTATGTAGGTTATTTTATAGTCTTTCAAAAATCAGAGATCATGGTAGAGTAAGGTAGATTAGGAAAAAAGCACAACAGTAATTATTATGGCTATGACTGATTTTTCCATTACTGAAAAAAATATTGCCCTGTTACTTTGATTAACTTCTGAACAGGAATGTGTGAATCTGAGATTATATACATATATATGTATGTATGTGTGTGTATACTTAATGAAGTAGGTATGAACACTAAACACATGTGCCTACTGTTATAAAAAATATAGTCTTTTTTAAACTTTGCACAGGTTATATTGATTCCTTTTTTAAAAATGCATGGAAAAATGATAAACTCTCATAGTATGAGATGTATGTAAAGACTTCACTAGCTCCTGTTCCTTTCATCTGCATATTTGTACACACACATATACCTAGCCTAAATGTTTCAGTATGAATAGCTGGTGAGGGAGGGAAGGATTGGTCAGGCATAATATAGATAGATGTGATTATTCATTTAAAATCTACTGGCTAGGCTACTTAAATAGCTAGGTTTGGTCAGTTATATCTGGTTTCCACATGTGTTTCCTGTTTTTCTTCAAAATTCTATACTGCTTAGGGACCTGGGGAGTGCAAGTCCAGGATTTTCCTGAAAGGAAGGACTGCTTTGTTCATTAGTGCCATGGGAATGTGTTAAATTTAAGCATGTGTCATACAGGTCTCAACTGTGTTTCTCCAATAGCAGAGACAAGCTTAGCTTATTAGAAATGTAAGAATAGGGAGAAAGCAATGGTGGACTGTCACTTTCCTCCTTTTTTTTTTTTTTTTTTTTGTTCCTTCCAGTGGCTAGCAAAGAGAGGGTGATGTGTATGTACTGTTTACTCTAGTCTTCTTTTGTTGTCTGCCAAAGTCAGTTCAAGTAAATTAAAACAGTGACTTTGAAGTATGCAAACTAAAGTGGCTCTGGTTTTTAGCTAGCATAAACAACCTAAAATACATCAGTAGTCTTGAGCACTCAGGAAGAGATAAAACATCCCAAGCAGAAAACCTGGGAACATATCAAAAATGTGTTTATTTGAAATCTGTGACAAGGCACAATTGTGTTTTTCTCTCCTTAGACAATACTGTTTTAATTATGAGTGGTTCTGTATCTTATTATGGTAATCTGCCGTAAGCCCCTAGAAATTACTTGTTAAGAATTAAGTTTCTGACTGTCCAGCTAAGAGGAATAAGATACTGAATCTTTTGCAGCCAGGTCATTATCAACACAACTTTCTAAATGTTATGTGCACACTTTAGTGGAATTGCCATAGTAAAAAGTTGGATTTTCCTGACTAGTTTATCATGAGGGAAAAGTATAAAATATATTCTAGCCTTAAGTACCATAATACACCCAAAAGAAGGCATTTCTGCAGTCCAATACAGGCATCTGATTTTAGGTTAATAACTTAGAATGTGATTTCTCTAAATTCATTTTATAGTCAGTAGGAAAGGTACTCTCCTGTAGAAAGAAACACTGCAATGTGCAATTTTCACAAGAAACAACATGTCCATTGAATCCTCAAATACTATCCTGTTCAAAATTAGCCATCCCTAACTCTGTAGCCTCTGACTCTCTACAGCGAAGCTCTTCTTTTATAGCATCTCATGGTCACTGGTAGGGACCAGGGCCAAGCACAGCCCTAAAATTCTTTTTGGTTGGTAACCCCCAAATAGTTAGCTAGGCTTGGGATAATTAATTTCACTGGCTTCTTCCTGACTACCCAAGACAGCAGAAAAGGAAGTAGCAGCCTTCTAAAACATCCTTCTTCCATGCCAACTCCAAATTAATTTATTTCATCAAATGGGAGGCAAGCATAAAGGTGATGTGATTTCCTGACTCCCTGCCCAGTTTATGACCAACCTGTACAGTCATCTCAGCTCCTTCCACCTGGACTAACTGAAGACTGCCTTGGTACTGAGGTTCAGCAATTTACTCTCTCCTGGTGGGGAGATTCACTTGAACTGAAAAGACAAGTCTTAATGGAGCTCCGAGTATTGTTTTTTCCCAAAGTTTGATTTTTCACACCTGAAGCCTGATAATGAATGCATGTGTGTGAGTGAAGGGGTGGTAACAGCTTGATCTTAGACTAGAAAAAAAGAGATGCAATGTTGAGCTAATGCTGGAGCCTCTGTGTTATCCAGGTGGCATAAAGAGAAGAAGCCAGAGCAATGAAGTCATGGGTGTGTTAGTTAATTACGGTCTTCAGGGAGGGGGGATGTAAGTGTTCTTAATCACATTAAATAAACAGCATTTTTTTTCAGATTATTGCAGAAAATGTTGCCCAATATGCTGTTATATCAGGTCTCAAGGAATAAAATTAAGAACTTAGGCAAGATGAAAACTAAAACCATGTTTCAAAATGTCAACAACTGGTTTGGGATTTCCAGTATGTCTTTTAAAAAAATATTTTAGAGAATTATTCTTATGCTTATTTTTTAAGGAAATCTCAACTTTTGGAAAAAAAAAATAAAAGGTTATCTGTATGAGAGTATAGTTAGTTATTCCTTCCACTCAGAAGATTCTGCAGAGGGCAAAAGCTTCCTTGGAAATCCTTGTGTATATTTCACCAATTTCTTGCAAAGATTATGAATATATATTAGAGCTCCTCTCCTCTGTGAAGAAATCTTGACTTGGTATAACCCCTGGATTAAAAGTTCAAATTTGACAATTTCTCTTCTGAGATCTAGAATTGCCCAGTTTTGTTTCTATTTGTGTTGGCTGAAAAGATGTTTGGTTTTTTTTGATCTCAAACTGAGATTGTAGTAGGTGTAGTTTCATGGGGAAAACTTTATTGGATCTGAAAAAGAGTAAAGATTACTAGTAAATTTATGTAACAGCTTGTGCTGTGTGTCACTGCAGGAGATAGGAATTGTCACAGTTACTGCTTTTAGAGTTGTCCGTATTTCAGTATGTTGTTGGCCAAAATTGCAGGTGCTAAGTCAAAGTAATAACCATATACTTAAACTACTGTGATATGCCATAATGAGAACATAAATCTGAATAAATTTCATATGAACAGTAAATTGTTGACTCTTATGGTGACTTAAAAGGAAGGGACAAAGATCGTCATATTTTCTGCTGGTACCATAGAGAAGGTTTATGTAAAATCTGAAAATGTTCGATAGATAGAGCTTTAAGCAAAAGTTTTTGTGGTGCTGTGACACCACATAAGCTGAGAGTGGTTGGCCTTTAGATACTGTACCCTGTTGCTAGTGTTATTCCTGGTTTGATGAACACAGCTACAAAAAGTGTGGATTTTTTTCCTTCTTTACTGGTTCCTGTGGAACCAATTTGACAAATACTTTGTCCTCAATTTGAATTTTAAAGTTGATGCTCAAAAGTCCTGGGAGCGCATGATTTCACACTTTTGGTGTCAAAATTTAACAACACAAGTCTGCATAGGATGCCTTTAGTAAAAATCCCAAGAAAATAGAAATGCATTGTTCCATATTTTATTTTTTTCTGGAAAGCCCTTGATCTTCTCTGTAAGCTTACATATAATGTGAAACTGTTTACTATAAAATGTGGTTTTTTGTGTTCATAAGCTAAGTCTGGAATTCTGAAGTTTCTTACCATAACAGGCTTTGATTTTGATGACTTATGACTTGACTCATGTTTACTGAATCTGTTTCAAAATTTCTTCAATATCAGACTGTCATAAATCAATGAATATTGATTTTTATTCTTTATATTTGTATAAATGCATACTGAAGTATGCACACATACTGAGGTTTTTTGGTTTTTGTTTTTTTTAATTGAAAAGAGGTCACATATCTGGAAGTCTAAAGCTATTCTGTTCATTCAGAGGGTCAAAAAGGTAACAGAGCAGTTCTGCTCTTGATGCAATTAAGTGTTATTGGCTTTTTCTCTGACCTGATCCAAGGACTTGAACGCAGAATCCAGGGAGCTTTCAGTTAGATCACAGTATTGTCATTGTCACTATGTCAAGAAGCATGTGTATTACAATATAAAATGACAGTTCTTCTTTTGACCTGATGCTGAAGTATCATGAAGCAAGCTGACATGGAGACAAATTTAAGTGTTTTGTATGCATAGACAATTTTGAAATAAACTAGCATTCCTGATGGAGTCATGGGGTTTTTTTTGGTCACTATTGCTATGTATTTCCCTTGAATGGGAAAAACATATTTTTTAATAATATAATTTATTAATAGACATGAAAAGATGGTTAGAATATCTCTTCTGAGAGTCTCTTTCCTTTTAAATTTTCACTGAAAATATTCTTATTTCCTTTCTAATAGTTAGCAAAATTGTAATTAGTGTTTATTAACATTCTTAAATCACCAGAAAGAAGGTAGATATTTGTTCATACCTCAGTTTTCCAGAAACTAGGTTAAGATGCAGTTATTAAAATAAGCTTAAAAATTGTAAAATGTGGTGCAACTAGTTTCTCACAAATTTCTACTTGTGGAATAATCAGCTAACAGTGTTCAGAACAATTGTCTTACCAAAGAAAGTAAATATCTAAGTATAACTGTTAATGTGATGAATGACAATTCTCAAACTCTTTTTGAGGAAAAACTTGTCTTTCATCATTAAGCTGACTGAGATTAAACAGAGTCAAAGGAGAAGAATCTGTTGAATTCTCTCTGCACCCACTGAAAGTTTCTGAAACAATCTGGAAACGCAAGTTCATATATGAAACCAAATAAGTGTGTGTGAAACCCAAAATCAACAACAAAATAAGTATATGGTGTTGAAGAACAATGCCACAAGAGGTAGATGTTTCACATGAAAAGGCTGAAATTCAAAACAGTGACTGGTATTGTTGGAGTTCCATGACTCCTCTAAATTCTTCTCATTTTCTTTAATTTGATTGTTGCACCCATAACTTGAATTCCATTACCACCTAGTTTCTTATTTTTCTATTCTGATTTTCTTTAGGGATTTAGTGCTTTGGAAACTCTCTTCTAGCCTAATGGAGAACTACAATAAGAATGAGAAGAGAATAATGTAAAATCTTTAGGGGATAACTCTTCCTCAAAGGATTTTTAGGTTAACCTAAAAGTTCTCCTCTAGTAAATATGTTAAAACCCTGTCATAGTACTGTGCAGTGTGTTTCTGATTAAACAATGTTGACACCTCATTTATTTCTGTTATATTTGCCATTAGCTCTGTTAAAATATACTTTGAGTATTTTTTTTTCTTTTGATTATTGTAATGGCAGTGCTCCAGATAGTTTTTGGAACTCTTAAAATGTTGAGTCTCTCTGTATAGCTTATATTTTTCCTCTGAGATTGGGCAATTCATACAATGTGTAGGGGGTTTTCTTTGGTTTTAGTTTTTTTGTTTAGACTATTAAAAAAAAAAAGGCCTTTCTTCCTTTTGGAATTATTTTTGCTATTTTAGTCCTGATGTCCAGTTACAAAGAGTTCAAGGACAATTTGCAATGGAACAGATTATTTGTTGGCTTCTAAATTTCACCTTGAATGGGGAAAACTAGTCTGGACAGAGTCCTGGCCAAAAAAGAAGTTAAAAGATGGGCTGCATAGTTGAATTGGTCATTGTTAGAAGGAATTTTTTTTCTGCTTTCTGACTTGCACTGGAACAGAAAGGACAAAAGGGTCCATCCAGTGACTTCAGGTGCTGAGACCAGATGATGCATCACGGATTTTGGAGGTTTAAAAAGAATTACAGTTCTGATGTGATTGTGGAAGTGCAAAGGATATTCACATGCAAAAGTATAGCTGTAGCAAAAGGAAAAGGACTGGGAAGATAAAGAAGAGGAAAAGAAAATAAAAATAGAATGCTTCCAATAGAATGGAAGTCAGATGATGATATCCTGAAGTTCTGTCTCTGTGTTTATGTTTATGCGTCATGCTCAGACAATACTCACACTTGCGTGTATCGGGATGTGTGCATTTACATATACACTTAAGTATATATAAATATACTTCTGTATATTTATATATACTTCTGTGTATATATATATGCAAATACGGAATAATTAACCTTTTATTAATTAAACATCAATTAATGCTTACTAATACAGAAAAAAATCTTAAATAATAGTTTGTGTTGTGCAATTGGTCACATTTTTACAATTTATTAGCAGGCACAACAGAATGAAATATTTTTTCTTTTATTTTGTTACAAATCCTGAGCAACTTCTCTTCTCAAAATCAATTTGTTTTCCATCAGCATTAACTCTGAATGTTCTGTGGGTATAATTCAAGAAAATGGGTCAAATAGGTACTCAGTGTAAAGTGTCATGTCCATAACAGTGGAACTTCATTGAAACCTTTTATCTCCCATAGATCTAAGAGTAATGATTGAAAGAATGTCTATGCTTATTTCTTGTATTCTTCAGACAGTCTCTGTACTTTACAGCTGCAGACTTAAAGTCCTTGGGAAGTGTAATCTGTTTATGTGTCCTTATGATAGAAGATTATTGAAAAGAACTTGATAATACAGTTAAGAAAGCTATGATGTTATTAATAACTTCTAACTAATTGCTGGTATAACTAATTCTGGCATAATACTAATCACTTTGTGTTGTGTTAGAAGGTCTTCCTGCCAATTAAAAGCAGTCATTCCCAGACATGATCAGATAGCTGTACTGGGCCAGTGGTGTTACGGTTGTTGTATTTCTGTTGCTATGCATGTCTTGCATACTGTCTGCTGGAGAACCCTTGTAGGATATTGTTTGGAATAAAAAGAAGGTGAGATAAATCTAGATTTTATTTATTTGTTTATTTCAGATTGAGCGTTAACGTTTCTTTCACCAGTCATGACATCAGCTTCCCTTTAGCAAGTACTAATAAAATAAGAACTCCACTGAATTTCTGGATATTTTGCAAAGATATCTTTATTTTCCTACTACCAGCTTAGAAAATTGCAGGTGTGGTAGGTAAATTAGTCAGAAAAGGATTGCACACAAAGTTCTGTGTAAGGTTCTGTAGTCTGTTAGCCTGCTGTGATTAAGTTATATCAGTTTCTGTGGATAATACCGTGGAAGAATGTGATTGTGTATTTTCATACCCACAAGCCCTTGCCCCCTCCCTACCTGGCTTAGCAGTAGGAAGGCTTAAACAAGATTCCCGAGCTTCTGTATCCATAGCAAGATACTTAAATCCTTCTGTAGCCGGGCTTAGTAAAAGGCCATGTCCTACCAGAATCCTCTAGCTTAATTTTTGCTGGAATCCCCTTTCTGCGCAGGTCGTGGATACATGTAGTTTGCCCCTACCATGCTGGGGTTCTTGCTCCATTTCTGTTCATTGTGTTCTGCAAGTGCCCTGGTGAGCATCATACTCTCTGCACCCTTCAGATTTTCCTGTCTGAGTCTGGACTGGAGCCTGCTATACATGGTAGCCCTGCATGCAAGAACTGTTCTAGCAGAACAAAGCATGGTCCTTAACACCATGCTCAGGTTAGAGTTACATATTATTCTTGTCTGTAGCTTACCCAAAGAACACCCTTTAGGACAAATGATGGAGAAAAGCATGGGAGAGGGAGAGGAAGAGGTGCCATTAATGTGGTCAAGCTATATTACTGTTGTTCAGAGTTAAACTGCCATTTAGTTAATTTGGCCACAACATCAAGGCCATTCTTCAAAGACTTTCGTGTTACTGAGAGAAACTTTCTTCAAAAAGGAAGACTGAGAGGGAAAACAAAGAGATGCTAGTACCAGTTGGGCAGCCTTTTGAACAGTTCTTGAGACGAGGCTAACTCTTGGGCAGCTAAAGTGTGCCCACCAGCTCTGGGTTGCTATAGGGAAGAAGCACCCTGTGGGCTGAGCTGCTGTGTGTCCTGGACCCAGTGCCTGAGGAAGTGCGCATCCTAACCTGCTCAGGATGATAGATCTCAGTGGCCCTTGAGCCTGCTTGTACTTTAGCTCATTCTCATCCTACAGTGAAATGGAAAAACCAGAAGCATTGTTGTTTCTGGTCTTGAGCTCCCTACCCACTGAGTTCTTTGCGGTATGAAGTATTTATTATGTAAAGTTCTTGGGTTTATGATGTGGCACATAGCATTAATAAGGCTAGACATTCCTAACCTAGGGCATTTTTAAGTATTTTAAGGTGTCTCTTTACTAATTCATACTTTTTCAATAAAAATACAGTTATCAGATCAGAAACTTGGTTTCTTCTTTATTTATTGATCCAGAAATAGGTAGTGAAGACATAACTATGGTTTTATGAAGGAAATCTAAAATTAATGACAATGTTATAAACGCAGTTTACTTGACCTGTCTCATATTCCTGTTGCTTACTTTATTTGGTTATGTCCAGACCAAAACAAGACTATTGTTGTTCATGATTATTTCTAAACCAGCAAAAATAAATAATTGTTTGACATTTAAAGCCATCAACTTTGACTTCCTTGAGACTGTTGGTTATATAGTATAAGATCCTTTAACTTGGCAATAGAATCCTGTACTCTGGATTTACTTTTTTAATTAATTTTTTTTTCCACTTCAGTCTAAACCTGAATGTTACATTCTTTTTCTGTGCCACGTAGTAGCTGAACTTAGATAAAGCCTTTGGGAAGTCTGGAGTATTAGTCTAACCAGAAAAAAACTTCTATGTTTTATTTTTTCATCCTCTAGCTAGACAAAAGTTCTCATATTAGATGTTATCTCTGACAGAGATGCGCAGTATTTTAAATAATCAGTTATGTCATAAAATTATTGTGTAAGCTTATAAACTTCAATTACTTTGTACGATTTTTGGTTCTTCGGGGAAATCTATTAATGTTTAGTTTAACCTACCATCATGTACATCAACTAGCAATAGCTTCAAGATGCGCTAAGTGTGGCGACCATGCAACCATAGCAAGATTCAGAATAAATTATTGATTTTCTGATACTTCCATGCACCATCCAACTATTATATAATATGCATGTAAACTGAGAGTTCTGGCAAACATTCAGAGTCTCAGGACATATGAAATGTTTTAGTCCTTTTCAGTGACAGCTCTGTCATTTACTATAGGCTTGTCCAGGAGAGTTAGTCTATATGTAGGAATATGGAGTCCCTAACTTTCAAATATTTCCTTTACAATCCTATCAAGCAGTTCATGCTGAAGATGTTGTTAACAGCAATTTCTTACTGCTATTCTAGTGATAGGTTAACACTTTCACTATTGTCCTAGCCAAAGCATCGAGAGAGAAATCTGATTGGATTTCTTTTTTAATTTTTTAATTATTTTTAATTATTTTTTGAGAAGTGGGATAGACTCCATAAACATGGGATTGTCAGTAAGGACAGACACACTTTCTGTGAAATCTTGCAGATTAGTTTAATTTTTTTCTGACAGCTCACCTGTCACTTTAATAGGCTTCTGTTAAGTAAGGAAAAACAAATTTTTCCGCTTTGGCTACCATGACAGAGGTCAGCAACAGAGTAATTGATGTTTTATGATGCAACATTTTTAAAGGGGTTGTTGTAAAAAAGGCAAAAAAAATCTGTAATTGCGGAACAAAGTGTAAAAAGTCAGTTCTTGTATAAACTCTGATGATCTATCCATAGTTGGTCTATTGCAGGGAATAGAAAGCAAAAAATACCAACAATAAAAATCACTACTCACAAAGAAAAAAAAAAAAGTTGTTGGCAGTAAGTTTTCTTAGGCAGTTTGCCAGTATCCTGATTCAGTGTTTATGGGAACATCTTGAAATGAGTCCCAAATTAATGACTATATCTTCCATCACTCCAGTCTGATGTCTGAACATGAGGAGAAATAAACAACAGTTAATGATCTGGAAGCTGCTGGCAGTTACTGTATTAGTTCTGGTTCTTATTTTCACTTACTAACAGCAAACTATTCTGATCAGATGTTTATCTTTGAAAAACATATGCAATGGAAAATTGCACCTCAGGTTGCTATCCATTTCAGTCTTTCACTAGGACAGTTTCACACAGAACAAAATGATTTCTTTTTGATTTCATAGCTAGCTGGTTTTAAGATTAAAAGGTCTGCTTTAAGTAGACAGTGGTTTTATTTCTTTCTTTTTTTTTATTCTTTTTTTTCAGTGAGAGACCCTGGGCACCTGAACGTACTCTGCTGCGGGGTTTCCTTTCAAACTCAGCAGGGATACCTGCACATTTGTGCCAAAAATATTTTTTTCCTGCCCAATACCATTGGCCAGGGCAAGCAGCTGGGGGGAAGCAATTAGTTTTTTACTAAGCAAAGCAGTCAGATGAGAAATTGCCAAAAGATTCATGATCTCTCATTTTACATTGAGTGTGCATATATGATGCAAAGGGCTTCTGTGACATTAGCTGTAAATGCAAAACTGGCTTTTTATTTTTGTTCCTTATGTTTATTTGGGAATGAATTTATTATTTTGTTGGATAGTGTCAATTTTTTTTTTCTTTTTACAAGCTTTTGCAGTCTGGTACAGTATGTAATTGTATGCAGAGGTAGGATCCATGTGATAGATTTCACAATCATGTGACAAATGTTTTCAAAGTCAGTTCTGAATTACCTAATTCTAACATTGGAACCAAGTCTCTCCAGCTCCCTTAGCAGCTTCATAGGCTCACGTGTTTCACCAGAATGCTTTTTATTTTTGCAAAGGAATATTCTGTAGCAGTTGAGACATAGGACTGGAAGGGTGCCTTCATCTGTCAAGTCCAGGCCCTTGGTGTTACAGGCACCATGTTAAAAAACTCCTTCCCTATATTTACGGTGCTGCATTTTAAGAGTTCTTTCTCCTTTCCTGCCTCCCTAAATGTGGAATGCTTATCCTTCCTCAGAGATCAAGAAAAAACATTTGTTCCCGTATATGTAAATGCTGCAGCTTTTCCTAATATCCTTCTAGCCAAATCGAGAGAGAGAATGAGTGTGCTTTATGTTGTGCTCCCTCTTCAAAATACCTAGTTTTAGTCCTTGAAGAAAGACCCAAGATTATGAAAATAAGTATTATAATGTTCTGTATAATTCAATTTAAAAGTTTGTCTTATTTGAAGATATCACATACCAAATTTAATATTTCTCTTCTATTGAGTGCCCTTTGTTTTGACTTGTGTTCCTAAGAGACTAGAGCCTATGGTCACATTGTCTTGAGAAATACAATAATACGTCTTTTTTCATGTTGCTGTTATATTTATATCAATATAGTGTCTTAGAAATGTTTTAGAAGTCTTTGTTTGGGATGATTTGTAGAATGCATCATTGCTGTGTGTAATTTAGACTTCTCCAGTGAAGACTGATGAAAATCTTTTCATTAAGATATATTAGCTGCTTATATACTTTTGAGTCCTAAATCTACTTGCTGGCTTACTGTCTAATTGCTCTCAGTCCAGCTCATCTTAATAACTTCCCTTACTCCTCCTCCAAGAACTGTTACTATTTTTCTAGCTACATTATGAGGAGCTATATCTCTGATGATACACTTCAAACCCTGCTGGGGGGGTGAAGAGATTGCTGATTTAGAGAAATGTTAATTTTTGTTGTCTTAATTATTGTTTTTGATTCTTTGAATACTATTTCCTGAAATATATGTATCGGATGTCAGTTCGATTTTTTTATTTCTTAGCTTGAGACCACTTACAGAGGTCTAGCTTGCAAACATTGCTAATGACCTCTCAATCCATTTTAAGTTCAGAGTTTCAGAAATCTGGTGTGCAGTGTATCTAGTCCCAGAAAAAAATACAGACTATTTACAGGAGCTGCCAGAGTAACAAAATTGTTTTTATAATCATGGCTGCTGAATTTTGAAGGAACATACATTATTAAACTTTACTCAAAATGTAGTTTAGGAAATAAAAATAGATTTCCAGTAGGGATAAAAATTTGACCATTGTGTATTGGGTCTGGGTAAAAATTTACCCTGTGTGAATTCATTGAAATATAACTATTTTGTCAGTTGAATGAATGTAGACCTTTTCACGTAAGAAATTAGTCTGGACCTGCACATGGACGAAAAATGTCTTTTAAAGAAAAGTCTCTTACAACTACTTTAACAAAAGATTAAGTTTTCAAGAGTCAACAACTGTAGTTTCAGGTATAGAGGAATGCTCATGAAATTACAGGAGCTTGCCAGACCACAAAGACTTTTCCCATTCAGTTCTTCTCTGTATTAGACATAGGAGAAGAAGGAAGATGCAGGCAGACCTGTAGCTGAATTTGAAAGAAAACTCCTTTTGAGGTTTGGCAGATTTAAGTAAGCTTCATTCACATCAGTCACATTTGGCACCTCTGCACTTTCTCGTGTCTTGTGGTTTAAACCAATAGAGTAGCTACTCTATAGATGGTCTCCATAGCAGAAATACTGTATTTTATAGCCATAAATACATCCTAGTCTGCAATTCTATTCTTTCACCTAAACTGCTTTTATCAACTTTATCTGTTTATGCTGGGGACTATATTTGGCAATAATCTCAAAGGCAAGTGGGAAACTGCAGTTTGCTGCTTAACTCTTGTAAGCCTGACACAGAACTGAGATAAACATTTCTTAGGAAATCACTTTCTAGGCATAGACACATTCCTTTTACCCTGTATAGGAAAGGTTTATAGTAAAGGGTATTCAAAGCATCAGTTCTGTGTTCTGCTCTGGAGCTACTAGCGTGCATTTATGCTTTCTCTGATTGCTTTCAGTTGATCCGGCTGCAAATGGGTGTAAGTAGATATTTAATGATTGGCAGGGGAGGGAAGACGAGGCAAGGGTGCCTGGATATGATGCTACGTTGTATATTAATAGCTACAGAAACAGGTCTGCCTTAACTGATCTAGCCCTAGTTTCTTGACTTTGAGTAGGTCTTTCCCCCTTTTTTAATGGATGATTAGGTGCAGTGCTCAAAGTTAGATACCCACATTTGAAAACATGAGTTGGTGTCTCATATGAAGAGATGATTTCATAATACAGATGCAGTAGAATTGCTCTGATTGTGGCTAGAGATGATTTGTGATTCATAATTCAATTTGGTGCACTTTTTCCTTAAGTGCAATGGAAGTGAACAACAGATTTTATTTTATTTTTTTTAATCCGGAGACGTTTTATTTTTTTTTTTAATCCAGAGTAAAGATCACTCTGGATAAACCTCACATGAAAGTATCTGTAGGCAAAAAATGTGGACTCAGTTTTAAAGTTTAACAAGAATTAAAAATTAAAAAGGACAAATCATGGCTTACTGAAAGAGAAATTTATTTCAATTTCCTGATAACTAGAAACCATACTTGGATGTGGGAACAGTGGACAAATGTAGGCTAACACAATTCCATACATTTCACGGTAGGGCTCTAGAAATGGCATCTAAATTAGACAAGTTTTTGATTTTGGAACGGAAGGGATCAATATGTATCATCTGCTTGGATCTTCTGCCTAACAGGTGAAGCAAGCTTCCTTAGTACCCAATACAAGGAGGCTAGACCTGTTTAAGCTGTAACACATCTATTTATAAAATGCTACAGCTTAATTTAAAATGACGGTTGGTGAACTTTCTGCTGTGTGGTTTTAGATAGATTTTTAAATAGCCAGGTTTTTGAAATGTGTACCTCATTGCTGGTTTTGGTTTGGCCATTGGCTCTATTAGCCCTTTCGCTGATGGCTGGAGAGCTGTGGACTGTTAGAAATTTCCTCTTTGTAGATGTTGGTGTCATTACTGCTTTGGGTTTTGGCCTTGTGCGTGCTTTGCAATTTTAACAGTGCCAGAGTGCCCTCCACCTACTAGGTTGCTTTGTTGCTCTAAGCACTCGGGAGGTGTTCACCAGTCACCTCTGCATTCTTTGCTGATGAGCAGCTTTAAGGAAACCCTGGAGTACTGTTAATAAGAAGTACCTTGAACTTTTACAAGATCTGCTTACATTTGGCCATAAATATACCATTCAATATTAGAACAGCACAAGAAGCTATGCAAACATTAAAGAGTATTTTTTTTTTTGCATCAAAGAATTTTCCCAGTGTATAATTATGCAATTATTTAAGTAATAAAGTTTTAAGCTGGTACATGCCTGTAACTTTCTTATACTTTTTCTGTTAAAACAAAATGCCCTTAAGCATTTCACTCTGTTTTACATTCACTTAATTTCCCAGAATAATTAAAGCTTAGTCATTCTTTATAATGTCACACAGGTAGGAACATAGGCCTGGTTCACAATCACAAAGGTAGAGCCAGGTAGTCCTTTCACTCTGCTTTTGTAAGAGTAACAAATTTTTAACAAAATTCTCAACTCTATATTACATAATAAAATAAATTAAGAATTCAGTATCAGAACATCTGAGGTCACCTTCATAGTTGTATAAGGAAATGTAAATCCCCTGATTTCAGCACAAAAATGAGGTTGCACCAGCTAAACCTCTGGGCCTATGCATCTGAGATAGCTTTCTGTTGTGTAAGCAGTATTATATCACCCAACATTAAGAAAGATTGTGACAGGTTAATAGGGTCACTGTTCTTTATTTACCTGTTTTGTGAGATCAGAATTTTAAAACCTTTGTTTGCAGGCAATGAATACGCGCCCACTGTAGGGTTTACAAGCCCTGTTGCATGAATCTCAGTGCAGGGTTTTGGTTCATGAGAGTCTCAAAGGCAGCTTTCCAGTTTTGTTCTATTTTTTTCTCTACACTATGAAAACATTCTTTCAGGGTTCCCTCTTACATCATGCCACTATCTTGAAGCTTATCTAGTACTGATCTGTGTCATTTAGGAAACGTTGCTTTCATCTGAGAACTCATAATATTCAGTCAGTGTGTACCATTCATAACTAAATAGTCTCTGCTCTTCATCATTCTTTTAATTAATGATTGTTGATTAGTTCGACTTGCTGCACATTGTTGCCAGGCATGATCAAAGAAAATCCAAGATTAATCTGCTAAACTAGATGTCAGATTAGTAAATTCCTCTGCGCTATTACAGAGATTTTTCTCCCTCAGTAAAGGCCTGTCAGAGGATGATGGCTTGGCTATACTTCTGACAGGTCAGTCCAAAGGTCAGTCCCTGAAAACATGCACACATTAATGCAGTAAAGCGTGATGACTCATTTATATCCAGTTTATAACTCCAAGTGCTCTCTTCATGAATGTTAGTCAGGTAATGCTGAGAAATTTATTTTGATTGCTCTACAGCTGAAGAAAGAATTTATACCCTATCATGTTGTGAAAACATATAGGTTTTTCTCAGGTCAGCAGTGGAATCAATCAGTGTAGGCCAGAGAATAGAGTGTTGTGAGTGTCTTTTCATCAGCTAGCATCTCTGTTATTTTAGTGTAACCCCTTAAGCCAGAACTTGGTTGACAATAAGGAGAACTAGGCTTCAATTTAAAAGAGTAACTAATGAATAGTGGGCTGAAGCCCAAACCATGAACCTTCATAAATTTCGCTAAACTCCCTGATATTCAATTATCTAATTTTCTCCATTTATAAACTGTCTTTTATGAAAGGGATCCCCCAAAAAACCCAAACCCAAAACACCCTAACAAACTATCAAAAGGCATAAATACAGTAACATGCATATGACTATTTTATAACCTCATCCTTTGGTGCAGCTTTCCTGGAGACCCTTAGTTGCTCCCTGTCTTCTACATGAACAACTTTGCAGTCTGGGATTGTCAGATCCTGCCAGATAGCTAGGCTAGATTTCAGCTGCTGATGATCCTGTGGCACAAGCTGCTTTCATCCACCTTGCCATGTGCTACAAATCCTTCTATTCTCCGTCTGCCACTTCATTAGCGACCAAAGTTTTGGTGTTCAGCTCTAGCCAGAAAGCAGAGAGTTTGAGCTTTAGCACAGTCCCTCTGCTTAATAGCTAAAAGATGTTTAAATGAATCTCCTGTTTTCATCCTTTCTTTCATTGATAACATCTGCACTGGAAGCTATTGGTTGAGATGAAGGATTGAAATCATTCCCCCCCAGCGACATAGATGTAGTGGGTTGACTGGGCTTCTTTCTTCCACTTTATGAAATGCTTCCTTATCTCCAGAAATACCTTTTTAGCAGAAGAAAAGAAATAGACATGTTTCAGGCCTGCCCACTTGGCCCTTTTGCTTCTCTCATTTTTACCATGTATCAACAGAACAATTCTCCATTCTGGCCTCTTCCCCAGTGCAGAATGGCTTTCATGGCACTGGCAGCATTGAAGCATGTGGCTGTTTTTTGCTGGTAGACCTCTGCAACAAAGCTTATACTCTACCCAATTTTGCTTGAGTTTAGGGTTGCTTTTTCTTTCTTCCTCTTTTTTTTTTTTTTTGTTTTTGTTTTGTTTTGTCTCTCCTCTCTCCTCTCTTCCTTTCTGTATCTGAGTGCCTCTGTTTCATACCATTTCTGTCTGCGGCAGTCAGGATAAACAATGATCTCTCAGATATTTTTATTTAAGGGATCCTAGGCTAATAATCACAGGCAGATATCAATGTTTCTAGAATGTTTTCAGACTTAATTTGTGACCACCGTATCTTTTGAGTTGGTTTATGTTAAGGAAAGCTTTTAATGATTCTGTGTATCATTAAATATGTGTTCTTCCCTAATTGCTTTTGCTATTAGTTCATCACACATGATCAAAAGATTAAATATCATTATCAATATCATTATTTCTATTAAGCAGTCATAAAAAATTTACTTTTCAGTTTACAGGTCAGGGAAGAAAAACTGTTAGCTCAGGATCTGTGAAGTTTCACACCTCAGTTGCCTTTTAAATTTCTAGACTGTTATTCATTTTTCTTCCTACTCATTGAAGAATTTCTGGATATACTTATTTTTGCAGCCTAATTAGCTTTCTACCATGAATAGAAGATGTTTTCCAAAACATCAGAGTAGGCAATGGATTTATGAAGTGGCAAAAAATGCATAAAACATACACGCGTTTTTTGTAAGAGAATGAATGGATGGCTCAGGCTGATATTGAAGGAACATCACAGCTGGAAAAGTGGAAAAGAAATTACTACTTCTTTCATGGTTTTAATTTATGGCAAAGTTATTTAATTAGAAATGTTGTTTCTCCAGACAGTTGTTGATTCTCTGCTGGCAGAATGCTGTTGTTCGGTTTTGCTTGTTTTATGTCAGTCCATAATCCACAACACAAGTAGAAGATTTAGCTTGCTCGAAAATTGTGAAAAGAGCAGTATTTCCACAGGCCATAGCACTTAAATGCTCCAAGGATAGTAAATGGTTTCCTGTAAATCTGCAAACTGAACTGAGGTCATTTTGCACCTGAACTTTTCCAGGCATGTCAGCAGATTGCTTTAGTTTCCTTAAGACAAAAGAAAAAGCAGAGCAGCTGAAAATAATTAATATTGAACTTGACACATCAAAAATGTAATTTGTCACTTATGATTAAAGCCTTTATCTTTAGTTCTATTTTTATATTCGTCATGGATCTCCCTTAGTTATCATTAGGCTCCACATGGTTGGAGTTAGTGTGACCTTTGATCCACACCATAGACAAAGGGATCTGTTGCTGCTAAATTGGAGCCCAAGCTAGTCAGCCACAGTATAGATCAACAATTGTAAGCTTGGTTAATAATAACGATCAGCTTACTGCTCCGATTAATTTTGAAGTCTATGTGGCTAATGTAGATGCTGATCTGAAAAAGAAAGATTAGATTCATAACAAAATTTAGCACTAGGAATTCACATTATCGTAATTTGGTCTGATGTGAAAAGTAAAGATGGTGGAAGTGATATATATTTTTCCAGTATACTCATACATTATTCAGTTGAGACAACAGAGAGTGATAGTTTTACAATCTTCCTATTGTTTTTCTCTTTCTTTGAAGCCTTTCAGAAATTTGCTGACTCCCGCAGATATTGTGGTTGCTTATTTTCTAAGCACAATTAACTCAAATGTTAGACACATCACTGTCCTACCACATTATTGTCCTACCACCACGTTACCTTCTTGCTTATTGTAGACACATTCTGTCATACTGTATAGCAAATGAAGCAATGCATAAAATATGATAAGTGAATGTTTTCGTTATCAGCTACGTCTTTTTGCAGTACAGGCATGAGTAGCTGAAAGCCAGCAATGTTTTTATGGGTGACCATAAGTGGTGTCTTTTCAGAAGGAAACTGTTACTTAATTCACTGTTTAGTCATACAGAAAGGCTCACACTGCAGTAGTAAGACATACTGCCTGTTGTTTAAATTAATTTCAATATCTCAGTTAAAACCAGACTATTGTGTTCTGTGGTGCAGTTTATTGTGGATGTGACGTGAAGCTCTATTTCCTGACCCTGTGTACTTACTGAATATGCCCCGTCGCTTTCCACAACAATAAAATCCCCATCGCTTTCCACAGCAATAAAATCCTAAGCCAAGCCCTAGCTTGGTCTCTGTTAAATAAAGCTCCCTTGTGAATAGGGTGAAGACTATTAGATTTGTAGTCCTATTATTAAGTATTTTTGTGGTAACAACTTCATTATTCTAAGGTCATTAACACACTTCCTCTTTTACTGCAAGGGATTGTAGGTTCAAGTCATTATTTTAGGCATCTATGTTTTGTTTATCAACATCTAATCATAAATGGCTTGCAGTTTCTGGAAGCTGGAACAACAGCTAGCAGAGAGTTGTTATCCAGAAGACCAGTTTCCCCTCTTACACTGGCTTCAGCAAGCACCTCCATGCATGAAGTGCTGATGACTAAACCTTTGAATCTGAGCATTTAAAGACTGAAAGCACTGAAGCATCATTGTGTTTCCTTGATGTGTGTAAACACAGGTGCTGCTTTTTCAGCAGTTGCCCCTGCATTGACACCTACCTTGTCCTTTGCTATAAGGTGCATCTCCCACTGAGACATCAGGAAGGATCTAAGGACTTTAGGCTATGTCACCCTGTCCTTTGGCTCCAACAGTTAATAAACGGTTTACTTTTGTTTTAGTTTCATCTTGGTAGTTTGTAAACAGATTTCAGTGTCAAATTTACCTCATTGATGTGAATCTCCAATTCTTTTTGTTTAAAAGGGAGACATACAGCACTGATACATGAAAAAGCAGAAAAAATATTTTTTCTGTTTGAACTTTAGATTTTCATTGGTTTTATACTTCCTGAATCTGTATTTGTGTGGTAGCACCTTTTCTCTGTACTTCTGTATTAGTTTGTTTGGGAACATTGCTCAGAGCTCGTTAGTGCTTAAGTCAGTATTTCCACCAGCAGTTCTTGTATCAAGCCAAATAACTTGGAACGACTTGGTAAAGTCTAGTTTAATCTTCAGATATCCCAAAGAAGGCCACTGAGAATTTAGAGTCAGGGCAAGGAATGCAAGAGTCTAATGCATTATGATACTGTGACAGCATTTTAAACTACTATTAATACTTTTGATTGAAATACTTTAGGTTTTTTGTCATCCACTTCAATAGTCTAAGCTCATTCTGACTTCCTCCTCTCTCTTTTCTTCTTTTTTTAATTTATTTTTATTTTGTTTTAGGTATGATAGAGCTCTCTTTTCTTAGCTTGATCCCACAGCCCTTGCAAAACCATAGGATTATTTCAGTAACAGTCCTGCAATTTCTTGCTTGCAGAAGTGCTGTTGGACTGTTTTAGCCATTTCTGGATAATGCCATGCCATGTAAGAGTAATGGAAAAATATTACAACATGAGAAAATTTCTCCTTCTGTGATGAAAATGGTATCCATCTGGAAGGAGAACGAGCTTAAGACTTCAATATCAGACCCTTATCCCTATCCTAATCCTGATGCTGTCCTGGTTTTCAATTTGTAGTTCTTGTGGGTTTTTTTCATGAAGAGTCAGTAGTGTTAATAGCTATTTGACAAAATGTAATTGCTCACCACTGAGCAATCTATTAATGAGATTTGTAAAAACAAGTGATTTAATAAATCACCTTGCCTCTGTATGCTTTCCCCCAAAAAAGAACCCCAACAAACAAGTAGAAAGAAAAGGTTTATTGTCGCAATTGTCTCACTTGCCTTTTGTATAATTTAATGCTTTGCCCTTGTGGATAGTGTTTCTACTGTCTAATGTGTAGTACTGTCACAGAGCCCAGACAACTCTCAATTTCCCCATTTATTTCACGTATATTTCCATTAAAATTAAGGAGACTTCCAGTTAATTTTTTGTTACTGTAGGTTTTAAGTTTATTGCATGTTATCCATGAACCTACTTTTATTTTCTTTTTTAAGGTCTTCTGCTGAGCCTGTTTCCTGCTTCTGTGAGCTCAGTGCTGACACCAGTGAGACAGTTGGAGAAATAAGGTACTATTTGCTATTTTGTTACTCTCTAAAAGAGGTGTACTTTAAATTTTCAGTATTTTATATTTCTTAACAAGTAATGCTTAAGCAAGTTATTGATATGAAAAAGATCCAAGTAAAAAGAGAATGGTCAGAGGATATAATTCTTATCCATTCCAATTTTGATAATTTTAGGACTTATACAAAGTAATATTTGCCACGTTTTCAGCTGTTAAACTGTGGTTGCAAAAATATGTTATGCAGAGAAGCACATAATGAACCATAAAGCCATCTAAGCAATTTGTTTTTAAATTTTCATCATATTCTTATTATTCAGGTACAATAAGAAGTCAAAATGAACCTAAAAGTTTCCGTTTAAAAAACTCCTATTGTCCCTTCTCTCCCCACCCAGTCCCCAGTGGTAACAATTTTCTTTGGGAAAAAAATTAAGTCCTATTTATTAAACAATAAAGTATGAAGATTTCTCTCATAACCAGCACAGTTTGTTTGAAGTCACATATGGTTGCAGTTCACTTGTCTAAATGTGCTTAGCACTTAGTCAGCTTTGGAAGCGTGGTTCCAGTTTCATACCAATAAAACTGATCATTGCCCACTGGTGATTTTTAAAATGGTCATGTTTCAGTTAAATTCATTTTGTTCTCTCCTTACTGCAAAGTGAATTTCTCCATGTCGCTCTCTTTACTCCTGAAAAGGGCGTTAATGTGCTGCTTTGGCAACTGGTGTTGCTGGCTAAATACAATCTCTGTTTTCACAGTGAAATTGCCAAAGTTATAAAAAATTGAACAGGCATATCACTCTGGAAATAGTTAAATAGCCTGCCATATGCTGGAATACTTCATCATGGGGGCAAAAATTAAGTGGTTTTCCAAGGCGGTTGGCAGTAGTCTTACTGCCGCCTTCACTGCAGTGGGGCCGAATGCTTCATTTTGGACACGATAGGAAGCTGGTGGCTGAGGTACATCTGTGCTGCGGTGCAGGTCTTGGGACACCACCTCTCTCCTTCCATGGCGGGGCCCTTTAGATGCCTGTTTTAAATGTGTTGGGTGTGGTGATGTTATGCCTGCTAGCAAGCGTGATCCTCAGCACCCTGCCGCCTCAGGTAGCCCCGCCACGAACCTGAATGAGCTTTTTGCACATCTAAAGGGTGGCTCTGGCTTTAGGATCCTGAATGCAATTTTGAGTGCTCTTGCTGACTATAGTGAGGAGAGAAGGGGAATTGGAAGAAGTGTACTGGGATATTTCATGGCCTTTGATATTTGTGCTATATCTTATAAAAATACTGATTGCAAGTGCTAGTTATCATGCTCTTTCTAGAACAGGCTGCAGAGAGCTCATGGCTGAACATCACCATGAATGAAAAAACACATTAAAACACTGCCTTCTTTTTTTTCATTGTTCCTATTTCCTTCATTCCTCCTTTGATTTTATTCTGTTTGGTTTTTTTTTGGATTACAAATTGTTTTGTTTGTTTTTATTACCAAATTACAGAACAAAACTTTAATTATACAATTTGTACAAAAAGCAATTAAGAGACTAAAAGTTTTTCTCTCGCTGGCTGGATAGTTATGTCTTGTCTGGTGAAACAGCAGTTGCAATGCATATTTGTGTAGGAGGTTAAATCTGTTGTCAGTGGTTTGTAACTGACAGTTACAATATGTTCCTATGGCAGTTACAGTGACATTTAAAAAAAAAATTGTTGGAAATCTCTCACTAGGTTGGGGGGGTGCATTTTAAACTTCCTTATATGCAACATACTAGGTACTAATGTTTTGTATTAAAGTGGCTGAAAGTCCCTCAGGAAAACAGTAACAATCAGTTCCAAAGGCTGTTTATTATAAAGGGAAAATGTTTTACTTACTCTCATATGAAGTACCTCCAGCAGGAAACCTCAGAGTCAAATCGTACTGACTGCAGGGGCCAAATACTCTGAGAATTTAAGTCACAGTAAGAGCTGGGGGTTGCTTGGATTCCTGTGATCTACTTACGGGGCCTTCACAGTACCACAGAAGCTTGTTGGTTTAGTTTGACTCTGATTTATCTGAAGAGTGCTCTTTCTCACTCAGATGTTTGTTCTTGTTTGTGTGGAACATTTCAGCAAAAAGTTTCACACTTGTAAGTGGAGGATAAAAAAGGAGAAGAAAAAATATGCACCTCTGGGTGCTTCTTAAGTGAAAATAAAACATATTGCTGCTAGTAGGCATCTTTATTACAGCAAGTTCTGACCTGAATGAACTGTCGTGGCATTAAAATGCATTAAAGGATCCAATGCTCTTCCAAATTGGGAATGGTAATTCTTTTATAGGCCCCTGTTTATAAGGAAATCTCTCCTCTGTATGAACAGTTGCTGAAGTTGAGCCTTCTTCCAGAGTTTCCAAGTGGTATTGAAGTAGCTGTTGTGGGGCTGGGTCGGTAACAGTGAGCATGCTGTGCATACTTAACTTTGTCTTAGCTTCTAGTAGGGCAAATGCATCCCTAAACTTCTGGAGAAAGCATGGGGAAAATGTAGAAGCTGAACAGAATTCATAGGAATTAAATGAACAGCTGTATAAACTGGCATTAGGAAAGCTGAGGAAGGTGTTCGCCTTTTATCTCTTATTTTTAGAGCTTTGGTACCTACTTGTAGGCCACAGAGACACCTAGGTCGGATGAGGTCCATCGTGTGAAACTCATTGAGGTCCATTTTATTTCTTTTGTAGATAAAGAACTTGATCATAATCTCGAAAGACCGTGGTCCAGATTAAATTTCTAATAAGCATTGTTACCGTGAGCCAAATTGTCCAGTGTCTAGGAATGTGGAATAACTGTAATTACTACTCCTGCTTAGGACTGAGAGAGAAAGCTGGAGGCAGGGTAGAAGGAACACATGTAGGGCATGGAGAGTGTGTCTTCTCGTAGTGAATTGAAATTTCTACCCTGGAACCTCATACTACACTGTTGTTCATGCTAAATTAATCTATATTGTGCAAGGCTTGATCAAGACTTTCAGCTTCCTATAATGTCTAGGCTAAAGTCCCTCAAATTTATTTTTCATTTGAAGTGGGAACAAGAACAGCTTTTGAAGGAACTAGACAACAAACCAAGTCATAACATTGTTCATATCACCTCCAGATGAGAAAAGGAATCAAGTAAAAGTAATGCTTTTTACTCTTAATGGGAAAATCTTTATATTTGTTGTGTCAATCATTTTTTGGAGGCATGGACATTCCAAATTACAGTGGTTTCATATACAGAAGAAGAGTATTATTTAAGGTGGTGTAAATCATTGCCTTTTGAATAGAGATTTTTTTTCCTGGTTTGACAGTAAATTAGGGACAATAGGGATGTTTGCCTTCAACTCACTCTGTAAAGCAGCATTTGTCTCGACAAGTTTGTCAGGCAGTGTCGGTTGATTCATAATTTCAGGCAAACAATGGAATCAACAGCTACCATTCGTGACAAGAGTATAAATGTGTATAATAGGTATGTGGTAATTTTGCTGGGAATTGGAGAATAGGCAAGGTAAAATAGAAAGCAAAATAAGAAATAAAACATGGAAATCCCCAAAACTGAAGCCAGGAATTGAGAAAAGAGTAAGCATGTACTGTTTGCTTGGTAATGTAATGTATCCAGCCATGTGAGTGGTTAACATCTACAGTCATGTGAGGAATAGATGTCACTGCAGAGCTTTTATCTGTGGTTCTTGATTTTATTCTGTTGTGCCTTTATGGTGTTTGCAATGGGGCACAGATGAAAGAACAATAAAGATGAGGTTTCCTCAGGAAGTGGTTTTTTTTTTTTCTCTCCTGTGGAGGTCATCCTCCCCTTCCCCCATTTTGATATTGTATACAATGAAGCTTTGCTGTTTGTGATTGAGGGAGAAAAACATTAGTGAGTCAGAAATTGTGGAAACACTGAGGGTGTTCTGATCAGAGGATGTATAGCCCTTTTAAAAAGAGTGTGAGAAGGGAAATCCTAACCTCATTGAGGTCAATGACAAAATTACCACTGCCTTCATTAGGATAAGGATAGCACCTTGTAGTTGGGAGCAAAGAGTTAGGGGGGAAAGAAGAGACAAGAGAGTCAGAGTTCATATGTGTCCAGAGGGAATGAAAGACTACAAGGAGACAGAAATGACCATCACAGGACCAGTGATTATTTTTAATGAGATGAGTAAGTAGGAATCATTTGAGTCACCACAAGTTTTCTGTGCTTTTCTGATTGAAAATCTATAGTTGGAACATATTACTGTTTCTTCCTTAAGTGAATAGTGCTTAAAGAAATACTGAAAAATCAATCAACTGAAAAAAAAAAAACCAAGCAAGAAAGACTAAGCACTTTAGTTCGATTTCAGTTTTTGTAACCCTCACCCAGAAGATTTATAATGGTAAAGCTCGACATAATTGTAAGACATATTTTCTTCTGCCTTCAGCTTGACTTATCTTCCTCAAAAAAGCAAAAGTTTATTTACCAAGACTTGATAAAGATGTGGAGCAAGTGACATTAATTATCTTTAGTCTTTAGCTTGTTATCAATAGCTTCACGAATCAGATCTTCATGGGTTAGTGACAGGACGGCTAGCTTAGAATTACCTGGTAACAAGTCAGAATTTCTGTTTTTACAAAATTTCTGGAAATTCCCTATTGGAAATGTTTCAAAATATCTAAAAGTAAACATAAATGATCCAGAGAGCTCCTCACCATACCTTCTCAGGATCGTAGGTACAGATTATGAAGGTGTGCTGATTTAAGGGTGTTTTCTCTTGGCAGTATGTCACTTGTAACCATTAATTTTCTAAATTAATGGTCTTACAAAATAAACTCTTTTCTAGAAGGTTATTCAGAACAGCTACTGAAATTTAGCTGTATTCCTTTTGCCTTTTACCATGTGGGAAAAATCTGGTTAACATATGTGCAGACTAAGAGTTTCTTCTGGTTAGTCAAAGTGTGTGGCTTGTTTTTGCTATGTGTTTATCAGTATTTTTAGATTATGCTACCATGTCATATTTTTGAATACTTTCTCTTGGGCTTTTACTTAAGGTAAAGTAGATTTTAATATCTTCTCTCATTCTAATTTGTTCTTCATTTCTTTTGAGCCTATGCAAAATAGAGGGTTTCATGGGGGATAGTTATGTTTCATTGCAATTATGGTCTTATGAAATTATTTTTGTCCACAGTTTAAGAAACTGCCCTTTCGAGTCAAAAGGAGTGTGTTTATGTCTTCTGCACTACATGATATACAACCAATATACTGCAATAAAAACCAATGTACACTGGCATAGTTACTTTCTCAGTTTAAAAGTAATGTCTTTGAAATCATATTTCAGAAATCATGACATACAGTAGCATCAATTGTTTTGCTTGGGTGGTAAAGCTACAAATAAGTAGCTTGTGAACCAACAGCAAGAAGTTTTGCTTCCTGGTGTTCAGTAGTTGTTATGCTATTTACTCCTCATGTGGGGCCCAGGAAAAACAATTATAACATAAGTGCACCAATCTGCTGAGCTACTGAGCCATTTTACCTTTGCTTCTCTAAAGAAAAGAATATAAAGCACAAAAAAGAGGTTTAAGGAATTGCTGCACTAAATAGCTATTTCGAACTCTTGTTAAGCACTGAAAACTGTACCATCTCTCGAACAACAAAAAAAAAAGCTATATTTTATTTTTCTGTTAGTACTTCTCATTATAAAAAGACAGAATCAAAAAGATATAAACTTTTAAATGACATTGTCTCTAAGATCAATCAGTAGAAAGTCTTAAGAACTTTCTTCAAATTGGCACAAAACTTTGTTTTAATTACATAAGTAAGATTGTAGCAAGTCAAACAATCTGGATGTTTCAGAAAAATGTGCTGATCGGTGAACCTCTCAAGAAAGGATTTACCTAAAGCTGTTCTCTGAAGATGATAGTAGTAAATGACTCCTTTGTAGGATGGCTATTTTTTAAAAAAGTTATGGCACTCCATATATAATGATAATGAACTGTTAGAAAACCTCATGCTCACTATGAAGTTAGAATAAACATTTAGGCCTTGAGTTAGCCATTCATGTTATATTGCCTATTTTAGACAGGAATATACAGGAAGAGTTTATGTTTGGTTTATAATCGTTTCTGTACAATGTGTGCTGCTGTATCTGCATTATAACTTTAGAACCACTTTCCTCCTGTTTCTGAGCTATGTGGGAATGCACATAGGGTGGAAGAGTTGCTGCGAGCCACCCTATGGAGGCATCCAAAGCTCTGGATCCAAGTTCTGACCCTATCGCTTGGGTCAGGCTATTGTGCAACCACTGTCATTGTTTTATTGAACACTGTAGGAGGAGGGCTATCCAAATGTATGGGCTATGCATGTCTAAACCTAAACTTGTGTAATGTGTGAACGTATCTGTGGAAAATAAAATATAATTTTTAAAAAAATATATATTTTTACTTGAATGGTTAAATTCTTAGAGATTCTGGGGACAGAATGGGGGGGAGGGGCAAGGTAGGAACTGTAACAAAAAGTGGATACAACCGTCTTAGGTTGTGGACTAAGTACCAATGATGCTGTTAGAAAAATATATTTTAGAAAAACAACAAATGACTTGGAAAAATATAAAGAGGAAATGCTGGCAGAAAATTTATCTGTCATTGCTGCGGAATTGAGGGCAGGATTCCGCCTAGAAATCCGTCTTTTTCCAAACATATTTTAACATCACTTGGAAGTTTTTCATTCTTTTGTTTACTATCCTGTCCATTTTTTTTGTTCTTGTCATATTAATTTATAAAATACCAGGAAAATTTTAACTTGGATACCCCCCAAAATGTGGTATCTTAGTCTATGAGTTTCCTACCTGTCAAGCTCCTCTGGGGTGGATCACTCTTTATTGCTGCTTTGGACATTTTTCTAAAAGTAATTGGATTCTAAATATGTCATGGACTTGCCCACTATCATAGAGAAAAGCCTAAGGTCGCTGCCTACAAACAGCTTCAGAAATGACTGTTAGCTTATTTTCCTGACATATCTCTATGTACTACTTTTGTCTTAATTTTGTGCTCAAGGAAAGATTATCTTTTAGTTGATCTTTGTGGGTTGTCTGATAAGGCATGAGTTTATGCTGCAGCCATTTCCAGTTAGTACAAAGGTAATAGTGTGGCCTTTTAATGTCTCCTTGGTTTCCTGTTTTCATGGGATTTGTAGGTACTGTGCTTCTGGCAAAGCTGATTAAACTGGCTAATTAAAGTCCAAAAGTAATTGACAGGTAAGTGTTCAGTGTGACTAGATATATCTTGCTTCTACCTCAAAGGGACTGAAAATTCAAATCCTGAGCACAGAGTTTGGACAAGCGACAGGAAACCAGGAAATATTTGTAATATATAAATTCATCTCAATGCAGTTATTTTCTTACTGTAATTTTTTCAGAATAATAGTTTTACTATACTATGTGGTGTTACTAGGTCAGAATCCTACAAACATTAGCATACAAGAAACATCACTGACATAAATATTGTCAGTCAATTTAATAGAACAGTGTAGGTGCACATAAGTTTGAAACTTATGAAGCTTGCCTTTCATTAATACCTTCAGGTACTAGAGGTAATTTAAAACAACACAAATCTGACAGAACTTTTGTGTATTACAGTTGTTAGGAATAGATTTAATTAATTTGTGTCAAAGTTAACTTTTTCTTTTTGAGCTTTTAATTAATTGGTACATCTGGTTTGCATCTATTGAGTTAATTTTTTCTGGGGAGTAACTTTTACATGACCCTTAGAAATATTCTGGATGCATTTTAAGATTTGTATTTTTTTTTTAAACTTCTCTCAAATATATGAAAAAGCAAAACATTTTACAAAGATGTTTAGTTTTGTAAATGTTCCCTTCTTTCCTCTTTCCTGTTCCTCCTTCACTAGAGGAAAGGAGAGAGAAAGAGTAATAATAACTAAACAAACAGTCTAATATAAGTACATAAAGACATATAGAAAGAGAGATTCACAATTATTTGTTATGTTTGAAGAAAAAATATTAGATAGGTTAGAGAACTTTTCTTATGTGAGAAAGAAGCCCTGTATTCTGAACTAGGAAGACCCTACCTTCCTCAATCTGATTTGACTGCAAAACACACTCTGTTAGGAGGAACTCTGATATATACTAATAAACTGGAATATGTCTGAGAGAAAAGCAACAGAAAAATTGCTGAATTCATGTGTTCCGATAGATTTGGCTGTTCAGTTTCCATAATGCTGAAATGAACTCTTGTATCCCATCTTCCCAGTCTGATGGAATTGCAATACAGCACATTGGCTGGCTGTGCTTTTTGTCCCCCTAGAGAACGAAATTCAGTTCATAACCCCTCTTCTGAGCTCATTTTTTTGTTTACGTCTTTATTTACTCTGTATTTCTGTACTCTCTGTTCTAGGGAGAGGTATGACTTCAGTTTTAGCACTGTGAAGACTAAAGAATAGCGACAGTGCTTTAACTCCTCTTTACATTTTAGGAACCAGCTGTGAAGGGATAAAATACTATGAGAGGCAAATAAGAAACACTGTTTTCTTCCAGTGGGGATGGATTTGCAAATTTAGCCTCTAGACTTTCTGTAAGTGAGTGCAAATCTCTCCTTCATGAACATATTGAAACCAGGTGTGAGACTGATCCTTCCTCTCTTGTGGGTCATACAAGTTTCTCTTCACTGTTTGAACTTGCACAGTGGTTGTCATCAAACTATTACTCCTCATTATTTCAGAGACCAGTCATTATCCAGACTGGAAAAACTTCAGATTTGTAGCTTGCCCAGCAGCATGGCTAAGTGATAACGCTGTTGTCATATAACACTAGTAAAATTTATGTTGCTGTTTTCAGAGATAACAATAAATAGCAACCTCTTTGTAATGGCATGTGCTCTGCTTGATGTGGGTTTTCCAATTTCCTCTTTAGAAACAACAATACAGCCTTCAGGTACTTCTGAAGGAGTTGTGTTAGGCAATGGGGTGGGTTTTAGAGATCAATGTAGTAGAAAACAAAACCATTAACACAACATACATTTTTATTTTTTGACAAGCAGGTGAAATAGTGATCATCTCTGAACATGTGCTTTTCCCTGGAACATCACACAAGTAATTTATTAAAATTTTGTGGGAGAAATTTTGTATACCTTTCTGTGCTGTGCTAGAGGAAAGCCTCAACCAAGACCTTCCTTTTCCATCCCACTTTGGGACCTTGGTCAGGATTTAACATTTGTGGTTTTACTAGAACATCCTTTCTTAGACCTTCTCTATAGCAATTTGACAGTATTAGATTAACATAACCTACAGCTAGGAGGAATCTTTATTCATTTTTTTTGAAAGAAATTTACCTCATTGTTTAGTTTCTAGATAGTCACAGATTCATGATAAATTTCAACATGCCTATTTTCACTGAAATGAGAGGTTTGTAATTTAAGAACAAGGCAGAAATCAACACAGTGCATCATGCAGTGTGTAAATAAACCCTTTCAGTTTTTTTCAAAATTACCTTCCTTCTCCTTAGCTCTCTCCGGTGGATGTCTAAAGCTGATAAATGAAAGGAATGCATGAACAATATTCTCTGCATCACTATCTGGAATGGGCTGTTCCATAACTGACTGTGTGTTTTCCCACTTTCCAAGAATACTTTGTAAAAAACTGGGGGTGTGTGTGGGGTGGGTTGTCTTTCTGAACAGCAGATAGATTAACAAAAAGGAAATATACTTTACCTTGAAAAAGCAAGCTTTTATATAATCAGAAGAAACCTTTGACTGCTCTAGTATGTTTATAATAAACTTTTGATAATTTTGCTTAGTGGTTTAAACCTCTGACTTTCAAAACATCTTTGTTACTAAAATTCATTAACCAAATGTCATTAAACTCTTGCCTTTGGACAATACGTTCTTGACATTCTGCTGAAGGACAAACATGTAGTTGAGTTTTCCTGATAAACTTGGGAGGTTATTCCTTGTTAACCGTCATTAAGAAATTTTTGAACATTATGAAGTAACCTTAAGTTTGTGAAAAGGAGTTTGCTATTGCTGCACAATTTTCCTCATTCTAGGTTTTTGTTCTGTTTAACTTTCATGGACTTACATTTAAAATAACCACCACAATGGCTCACAACTTCTGAGGGCTGAAAGCATTTCTTACTTTTCAGATTGTTTACAGTTGGGCATCACAGGTGTTAAAAAATCACAGTAGTTTTATTGATTTGAAATACCTTGTCAGCTCAGAGTATCTAACAGCTAAAGAGACTTAATGAACTTTTTTTTAGCCCAAATTTTTCCTTTGGATTCTTAAACACTGGCAAGTATTTACCAAGGACACCTATTGGTTTCTCCTATCAGTCACTTAGGAGAGTCAGGACATTGAATGGAACAGGCTGTAACAAGCCAAGGTGCAGATACATGCTGCGGATGCCTTTTAAGGTCAGCTTCAGTGACAACCAACACTGTGAGTTTCCGTTCACGGCAAAATATTGTCTGGTTCTGAAGAGGGTTTTGTTGCATTTTTGTTGTCATTGTTTTGGGGTTTTGTGACTGCAAATAGCAATTAGGGGTTTTTTGCTATAGAGAATGGCAAAATGTGCCACTTGGGCATTAATTTCACAGGTACAGGCTGTTAGAGAACTTCAGCTATTTAAACAATGAGGAAAAAATTAAAGCCTCTCTTTGGTTTTTGAGTCTTAGAAAATAAGTCTTACAGGGACTGAACGTGATATCTCTCAATGTTGTGCATTTCATTGTGCATTTCTGTTTTGTCACTTTTCTGGAGGATTCAGAATTCTAATGTAGGAAAACAGAGGTTTTACATTGTGTCAGCAACCCATAACTGATTCATCAGGCATAGCAGATAGCATCAGGCATGACAGATGGACGTGGCTCTTAATTCAAAATCTCTCATCACAGTAAAGCCTTTTTCAAAATTCCCATTCCTTTTGAAAGAGCATCAGTTTTTGTTGTCCTCTATGATAATTATCTTCTCTTTCATGTATACTGAGACAGAAAGCTTCGAAGTGAGACTACAACTGTGAGAAGCAGGTAAATTCCAGATAACGTCTGGATCTCATTTACATAAGAAATAAAATATTGTGAAGAGACAGACTGAAAAAAATAACCTGTCACATAGCCAGAGACTGAAATGCTTGAAAGGAATAAAGGAAGTTCCGTATTTTGAGCTAGCTAACTTTATCCCTCTCCAATGGCAATTTACTCTGATATTGCATTCAGATTTTGTGGAGCAAACATGTTCCTCTGCATGTGCTCGGTGTTCAAGAGATTCAGTAGAGTTTAGTATCTGTGGAAATAATTATGGTCGTTGACCTTAGCCGTGGCATGCACAGCATGTTCTGCACTCCAAGTAGGCTCAGCACCTTGCAGTGTCAGGTTCTTTAATGATATACCTTGGTATCTTGGCATAACTTCTTACTAAACATGGCCATCCAGTGGTATGTTGGATGTCACAGTTATCAGCCAGTCAGCATGCTCTGATCACAACGACTAAATACTGGCTTATTGAAAATTTCTGCTTTAAATCTATGTGGTTCCTAGTGTTTCAGCCAAAGGATAATTTCAACAACTTTTAGGGTGAGATCTCTCTGCTATTCCGTAGTTGGAGTGCATCTTAATTTGCTTATGAGATGATCTAGAATATGCCACATGGACAAAAAAACCTCTGCATTCATAGACCAGTTTTTGTCCTTTCAGAAAGCTACATTTTACCATTTCAGTATGTTATGTTTATTAATTACATTTACTACTTGTAATTAAAGCAATTTAATCGTACTTGAACAAATAGACAAAGTACCTTTATCATGTTCTCCTTCTTGAATTTAAAATTTCAAAATTAAATCATTATTTTTTAATTAAAGTGTTCGCTCATTCTAAAGTTGTCCCATAAACTAATAATATTTAATTATTTCCTTAAATCTGCTCCTTTTTAGAATAAAATCTTTTTGAAAAGTTAAGATTTGTAAAATGTCAAATGTAGCTGCTAGTTGGTGACTAATGTTTACATTCTCTCTATGCACTATTATCTTCGTGTCATTTAGTGGATCTTCTAGTATAAGTAATGTGGATCAAATAGCTTTCTGGACTTTATTTGCTTTAATAACAGCATATACTAAATGTCACTGGAGGAATTTAAAAAACTCATGATGATCAATTCCCTGAACTGTTAATAACACTGAAGTCTTTAAAATGTTCCTGTATACTTGGGATTCACATGCAGAGCTCCACTGAACATTTCCTTAGAGCCATTCATGCTCTTTCTCTGCTGAGTGTGCACATGAACTGCTTGAGACAAACTTTTGCTTGTTTTGAAGCTGCCTCTGATCCCAAATAAATATTTATACTGGCAGTTACCCCATTTGTTTACCAGCCATTCACAGATTGGACTGCATTTGGAGAATTAATTGCCTTACATGAAGATGCTGTTTATTCTTTGAAAGCATGTTTCTGCATTGCCCCTCTAGGTGGCATTTCTCAAAAAAATTCCACATGGAAACATGCAAGATATTTCTTATTATCATAGAACCATAGAATCATAAAGGTTGGAAAAGACCTCAAGGATCATCAAGTCCAGCCGTCAACCCAACACCACTTAACTCACTAAACCACATCTACACGTTTCTTGAACACCTCTGATAACTTTAAAAATTGATGCCTCTGCATGATTCACAGAGATCTCTATATGCACCCCTGAGCTGACCAGAGCTAAAAAGACTTTATTTATAAAGTATGCTGAAACAGCAGATATGCTTTTCCCCCCGATTGTCTTATTGGTTTGCTATTTGTGGTTTTTTCCTTTTTTTGTTCTCAGAGGCATTACAAGAAAATAATGTAGAATTAGATTATTTTTAGATAAGAATATCTTATGGGGCTTCCTAGAGGGTTGTTTTTCATGAGTTGTAATCAGAAGACATTCATGAATCAATCCTTGGTTGACGCACTGCAAATCTCAGTGTAATGTACCTGAAGATTTGACTCTGTGGTTTAAGGTAAAACATCGTCTTTGATATAGAAACATGACTTGTTCAAACCCGCAGGAGCCGGAGCGTGGAAATGACAGCTTTCTCATGGTGTGGAACAATAGAAAAACACTCCAGCTGTTACTGTGGCCTGCAGGCTACAGGAGATGAGTCCTACCCCTATTCCTCTCCCATGCACCCTGTACTACTGGATAGAAAATGCAAGAAGTCAGCCCTCTATGGTTTATCGCATGGTTGGATTGAGTAAAATAATTTTGATGCATTTCCCACATGCTGTAAAATCTCTGGCTTTCTCAAGCACAGTGATAGTCTGTTATGTCATCGCTTGTTAATGATTTCCTTAAATTTCCTGTTAAAAATAAGGTAATCAGAGAGCCGGCGCTGGCATCTATGCTCATAGCTTGTGCCCGTAAGGAATTCTTCTAGATGGATATCCAGTTCCTGTCAAGGTAACGCCATCAACCCTGGTTTTTTGTTCTTGAAATGCTAGATAACCTAGCATTAACCTGTTTTTTCTAAATAGTTATTCAACAGAAGTGACTGTTACTTATAAAATATTTAATACCTTTTAAATACCATAGTAGTGTTCTAGAGCATTTTTAATGGACAGGGTCATAAAATGCAGAATCTTTTCTCAGTGGAAGGTAACAGTTCAAATTATAATATTGCCCGATAGGGCTGTAAGCTGCTGGCAGTGTTCAGCTTCTCTGCTGGAATAAAGGCATCTGTTATAACACGAACCTACCTCCTCCTTGCTTTAGCAGCCATTTAGTTAACAGAGTTACAGATGTGTGAGTGCTTCTCCACTGACCCAAGCTGAGAAACACCAAATTAAAACTCATAGCGTGGGCTTCAGTCAACCTTGAATTAGGGATTTTGTGAAAAAGGTGATTTAAAATACAACCTGTATCTTTCAACAAAGCTGAATGAAAGAGTAATGGGCTATGAGAAGAATATGAGCATGCTTGGATTGCTTTTTTAGTACTACTAGTGCAGTTGTGGAAGTTCTCTTTTGACTGGTTTGAAGCTAAATGACCCTTAGTAGACTAGCTGAGGAAGTTGTGTGGGGACTCAGTGTAGGGACCTTTTGCTGTACGAGAGCAGACAATGACGTAGGAAGACACAAGCTATTTCCGTTTAACTATGGAAGCCTACAGAGACTGCTGGGAGTACGAGGGATCAGGGATCTACATTTCAGATCTGGTCAATTTCTGAGATAAAGGAAACAAGCATTTCCTAAGAAACAGCAACAACAAGCAAATTGCTTTATAAAGTAGCAAGAGGAGAAAGGAAGATGATAGGTATTACTGGATTTTCTTGTGACATGTGCTTTCTTGGGTGTCTTTGGATTTACCAGTGGGGGAAGAAAACTTTTTGGAAAATAGGCAATGCTAACGTTCAGTCGTTCAGTTGTGAATCATTTTGTTAGCCTCCTGTGAGGGCTGGTTTATACTAAATCATCAGGCAACATTTTTTTAACACAGTCCTGTGACTTTTTCTTCTGATTGCTTTCTAGAGTTTACAAAGTAATTTAATTATAATCTCTAAATCTTTTCCTAAAATAAAATATCTAGTAAAATGACCAAATAACTTACAGAAGATGTTTTTATTTTGGTTTGGTTTTGTTTGTTTTTCAGATGTATACATGTGTGTGTTTTGTGGTTTTGTTTTTTTTTTTTCCAGAAAGAGTTATTCTTGTCCTAACTATTCGCAGAGTTTAATGAAAGCTTGGCATTTGAGTCCTGAGCACTATCTGCTTTTATCAATATTCTTATTTGCAAATGCAAAATTCTGGTATTAGAGAGATGGTATAATTTTTTTCTACTGAAGTTTGATTTTTGTCTGAACGATTATTTTGAATACAAAGTGTTTGTCAGAAAAGTAGGCACTTTTCACAGTCCCATACATCACAAAGATTTAAGAGGTGATGTTAGTTTTGTAAACATCCACTACTTTATATATACCTTGTTTTTTGCCCCATGCCCTGCCAATAAAATAAAGATACATGCAGTGTTACCTCCAAAGGAAGAAATACTTTTTCCCTTATCTTTACAGGCCTGTAAAAATGCCCCGAGAGATATTTTAAAGAAGATTATAGTATGTCCCACTGCAGACTTCAAATGCAGTTAACAGATGGCATGCTGTCTGCTACAGTGGAATTGGCTGTATGTGCTCTACTGTTTGAGCTTCATGCAAGTGGATCACTTTCATGGACAAAGTAGGTAGTAAAGGGTAGCTCTGTGAATATACTCAAATCACTGGAATAACTTACTAGAGGTGTAAGAGAAAGAAGCACATCAAAGCAAAATCACACCTGGGGTTTTTTCTCTGTGGTAAATATTAAAGATAATGAGGTTTTCATTTTTGCCTCTTAAATAGGCTTCCTCTGCATTCTCAATATTTCCTGACCAAAGCTGAAGATGATGTACATTTTTCTTTTGGTACTCAAGGTAGAAAATGGAGAGGGTGATAAATCCTGTTTAGTTCCTTACCACAAACTTCTAACAATGGTGATTTACAAAAGGATATCAATCAGATATTCACTTCAAGGCAGAAAGAACAGAGAGGAGTAGTAGTGCACACTAAATAACCTTTTTTTTGAGTAAGTTCCTGCTTAGTACCCAGGAAGTTTTATTTAAGAATTTCAGTGCTGCTCAATGGGATTTACCCTGCATCCTAAGCAATAACCTGCCAGGAATGATGGAATGGACTTTGGGATTAAAAAAAAAAAATAAGTAAAAGTAAATCTAAAATAATAGAATGAACTGGATCTTTAATAGGCACTGACTTGTATTCTCAGGCTGTCCTAAGAAGGATTTAAGGGTTAATTGAAACTAGCTATCATGTTATGGTATACCAAGAACACTCAAAAGGACAATTCTTGCCTTCTTGTCAATGCAACTTGAAATTTCAGCTATCCTTTGTATGCTTGGTTGTTTATCAGCATTGTGAAAATACCCCTGACATCCTCCTTCCCCTCCTGAGCCAGCATTCCTGATATGCTCTTTATAGCCCAAATGCCTTGACTGAATCCCAGGCAATCTGAAACCAACCAAAAAACTTAGGTTCATCGCAGGGGGATTTGGATCAGGCCCAGAAACAAGAACATTGCAAATTAGGAATGATATGGAAAACTGGGTGTCATGGCAGAAATATGTGCGTGGGCACTTGTGTAAAACCTGTACACAATATGCTTGTGCTGTGCTTTTCCAACTTCTTTAAAGCACTTAAAAGAAAAAAAAATGCAATTAAAAACTTTAATATTAATTTGGTTCCTATTTTCATAAAAAACTAAGCAGGGAGAATCTCTGTGAAGATGTTTTTCTCTTATTCTGCAAAGACTGGTAACAATTTGATTGAAGTAGTCTTGAGAGACCCACAGGAATATAATCTTCCTTTTGAGAGAAAAACTACAGTGCAGAACTGAGCCATGCCATTTAAAAAAGATTCGTACCGAATTGTTCAGTGCACGCCGTGTGTAATTAGCGCACACTGGCCCAGTGATTATTTACACAATAAATCAAGATTTGGACAAACAAATCTCTCTTCGTGTCGCCAGTGTACTTTGCTGCCTGCATTTTTTCGGCTTCATCCTAAACTCCCCCTCCTCTGTACCTCCTGTTTTATTCTTTCTGCAAGGTCTTCCAATGCCTCTGTGTGTGCTGACAGCACCAGGCATTCATTACTGGGAGACTTGCTGTCGAGACAATGAAACTATGCAGGGCAGGATGGTGTTGTCACTGTCTTCTTCAGAGTCTGCCTTCAATATGGGAAAAGTTCTCTAAAACAGCTTCTACCCTGGCTTCCCTCAGGTTGTTGTGACCTTTTGTTTTTGTGCAACTGCAGCTCCATTAGTTTGTTGCCGCATGCACAATTTCCAACGGCTGCTTTGAAGACATGTTAATTATAGTAATAATTTCCAACTCATTTGCTAGTCATTGCCTATTTTCTTGCAGGGCAAAAGTGGAAATAAGATCTTGCCCAAACCACTCCTCATTGAACAATAATGCCTTAAGTCAAATCTCTATCTGGAATTTTTTTTCTCCAGTAAATTTTGCCAGAAGCCGTTGTTTTTCCAAGGTCTGTGCAAGTAACTGCATAATGCAAACACTAATACTCTAGATCATTTCACACGTTAGTAATACGGGAAGCATTTAGCCATCAGAGGAAGAAAAAAAAAGAAGCTATTAGAACACTTCATTTACTGAAAGCTAAATAAACTGTTATTCTGTGCAAGTTTGCAGTTACAAGCTTGAAGGAAAAGCACTGTGAACAAGCCTTTAGGCTGCTCTGCTTATTTGATCATTGTAACCATCAGTAGCTTCACTGTAGAAACTCCAACAAGAACTCCCTGTGCTGGGGCTTGGTTCTGCAAGGAACAGAGTACCACCTGGAAAGTGTTATATGTCCACAGTTTCTGGCAAAGACAGTTCCAACTGGCCTAGGCCTTTGGCCAGGATTTATCAGGAGAAATATAGGTATCTTTTTAAAAGTAGACAGAGATAGTTATGTGTGAACGTAATTGGTAAATGTACACTGCTGACCTTTTGCATATGCAAATTTGCTAATATAAATACAGACTTAAATGCATATTCATGATTTTATGGACTCAGTCTTGGTACCTGCTTGGATTTAGCCTTCATTTTTAGTTTCTCTGATTGAATCATGTATTTTGACTAGATGCAACCAGGAGGTCTGAATTATGGTTCAATTTAGTGGTGTATTTAATGATGCACACTCATTGAAGCTTGTTTGAATGCTACTCAGTTGTGCAATGCACAAAGGAGAAATCCCTTTCTCCCAACTGATCTACAGGAAAAGAAAGTAAGCATGTGTCATCAGGCATTCCCTCCCTCTGCTGTATGTGGCTGGAAATGAAAAGTCTAACTATGTATTTCCTGTGGCCACCCTTTTTGCACAATTGCTGTCTCAAGCCGCAGAACAGCTGACCGGCAGTGCTAGCTGCTGGTGCACAGCAGTTTACTTGAAAAGTTGAATGCAGTAAAGTACCAGCTATTGAGTCATTTTGCTCTTATTTTATGCTTGCTTTGTTTCCCACACTCTCTGGAGTGGGAACATTCATGCTGATGGCATGGTAGCCATTTAGTTATTGCATGGTATTTAAAGCCTCACTGCCAAGGTGACCATGTTGCGAGCTATTCTAATGGTGGCAAGCCTGTTGCTGGAAGCTGGAGAGATGCTACAGTGCTTTCGTGTTGGGTGCTTGGCTAATTTCAGTTTGAGAAAGGTAGTTGTGTTTAGTAAGCACAAGCACTCTGAACATCGGTGGAGGGAGAGGAGCCGCGGCTTTGCAGTGCCATCAGCAGGAGCCCACTGCAGCCATGACTTTGACACTCTGCAGGCCTTGCACTTAGCAGCGTACAGCGTTTGTTTAGGCACTCTCTCAAACAAAAGGGAAATGCTCAGTGAAGCAGATCGTATATTGCACATTTCAGTGACAGCTCATTCATCACAGATCTAGTAACTGAGCAAACGGTACAGCTTTCTTCAGAAATGGAGGTTATTTTAGTCATTTTAAAAAATAATTTATTTCCAGTAATGCACAAATGAATCCCCAACATTTTAGAGTTTTGTTCTGGAGAAGCATCCAGAAGTCTCATTGCTTTCCTGAATATTTTTTTTTTTTAAATTAAAAGCACAATGCACATTGAATAAAGAAATCTCTAACACTTCCTAGTTCAGCTGTGTCAGTTGTTTTTCAAATACAGTAATCTTTGCTGTGATTTAGAAGTTTCTACTTTTTGATCATGAAGAAGGGCTGCAGAGGGGTTTAGTAACAGTTACTGAAAGTCAGCATTGACTTTTATCTAGAATTTTAGAAGAGGATTATAACCATTTGTTATTTGAATGGTGGGTTAGAGTTATTGTTTGTGAGCAGAGGGACAAACATACATGAAAGACAAGTCTTAAAAGGATAATCTCTTGTCTCAAGTAAAAATTATTGTGAATTCTCTGATTTTTGTAAAGTTTATAAGTTTTTATAAAATTGTAAATTGTACCGTAGCAAATTTCATGCCATTTCAAGTATTATTTTGATTTCTTTCTGTCTGGCTATCAATTAATTTTTGGAACCTGAAAGCTGGGAGGGAATCCAGATCTTCCTTTTCTATATCTTTAAAAGTGAGTTAACATTAGTACAGAGCTGGACCACAGTGGTGGGGTGAAGATTGCTTTTGGTGAACTGCAGACCAGAGCCGCGTAGACCCAAATTCTGTGGCTGATATTGGCGACATTTGCTCAGGCACAGTCCACTGTGCAAAGTGACACCTCTGCCTCTGAGGGCAGATCAGGGCCGAGGTGGTAGAGACACTTTTTGAAGAGTGGAAGGAGGATGTGTTTGTGCCCACCATCTCCATTGCTATACGGCTGCACAGGGGAATGAACATAAATGCACTAGCTAGTTTCTGTCAGACCAGTTCCAAAAACCTGTTATTTCAAATTTTAGTCATATATAGGAGGGGGGAGATTATGGAGATTGTCCAGCATAACTCCGTGTGAATATATGTGCGGATCTGATCCAAGGCATGTATATGAATACACTCCTTTCTTTCTTACCAGGAAATAGTTTTCAGTGTTTTATTTGATTGAAATTCACGCATGTTAAATCCCATTATAAGTGCGTAGTCATTTGGATTCCCAAGGCAGTATGCTGTCAATGGCTTTAAAGTCTTGTCCCTTGAGAACCCCAAATGGGGCATGTGTTGCCTGATTTCTCCAAAGAAAAGAGATGCAAGCATGGACAGAGCATTAAATGCATCTTTTTTTTTTTTTTTTTTCTGTGTAAATAAGATGAGTTTTTTATTTTACCTTGATATAGAGTATTTCATGGCTGTCTTAGAAAACCGTGGTCCGTGTAGATGATAAAACTGTCTGTAATCACATAAGTTCCCACCTGTAGTAAAAGTCTGGCACAGCTGTGCCAAGCTGTGCGATTTGACAAGGGACTGATTTCGGTTTGCTACATAGCTAAAAAAAGAAACCAGGTGAAACAACTGAATGCTGACATTTGAGTAGGAGTAATAAATCAAACTTGTGGGTGGGGGAAAGGAATGTTCCCATCTTCAGAAGGAAGCCTGCTTTTTTCCGTGTGAATATGAAATGCATTTGCAAAGGGTTGCTCATTGACACCCCATATCATTACATATTAAATACAAGACTAAACAAAAACTATATAATAACAGCCTGTTAGACAGGCTCGGTAGTTTACCAATGTCATAAATATCAAAATCATTAGAAGCACAACTTGGAAATATTTAAAAGAATAATAATCTTTTTTATCTGTTGTGCCAATAATCTCGACACTTGTATTCCTGTCACAGCTATCCTGTAATATCTATGTTTGTCAGTAAGAGCTTCCATTGAAAATTGAATTTATCAGTAGTCTCAAAAGTAGTTGTTAACTGGGAGATATGCATCCCTAGGTCAACATTCATTTGGTCTGTGTTTGTTTCTGGCATGGCAGGAATCATGGTCAGTGTGGTGAGATCTTGTTTCTGGAGGAAACTTGCACAGGTTAGGTTGAGGAATGAAGGGCAAAAAGCTGTAGTAATTTTGAAATGGCTAACAGCACAAGCTTTTCAGAGGGGCTAATATGGGAATGTACTTTGTATAACACAAGTGATTTGTTGCTTTAGGAAGACTTTGTTCATCAGGATTCTGTTTGTGTCCCGCCCTACTGTTTACCTGTGATGTCTTTGTTCAGTTCTTTATTATTGGGCTAAGGATTACTCCTGTAAACCTGTAATGATTCTCCAATTTGTCCTTGGGGAAGTAATTCTGTCACGGTCAGAGGGAAGAGGAGATATAAACTCTTTTTGCCTGAGCAGATAAACTCTTTATTGTAGTAATGTGTACAGATAATATCTCTTGCTATTTTCCTATCCTCATTCCTCATTCTCATGCACTAGTAGCTACAGTTAGGGATAAACTTTTTCCATCATGGGGTATACTAAGTGTGATCTCAAAATTTTAGGCTCTTAGCTTGAATATCCAAAACTTATGTGTCTATAGGAGTGAATAAGAAGTTCTTGTTCAAAAGACAATCATGGACAAAAAATACTATAGCAACAATAAAAAATACTTTCTGATGCGTAGTAGAATATCTGAATTTAGACATGACTTTCCTTGCAATCACTAATGGCCTGACTGAAATTTTCTTCACATCTCAAGTGATGTGTTATTGAAGTATATCCACTGTGTGTTGAGTTTACCAGCCTTTTGTGTAATTCTGGCACACACAGATGAGTTATCCAAGTGACATGCACAATATCTTTCCTTTCCAAACTGGGTTTGTGTGGTTTTGTGTATGAATAATAATGTGTCTTAATTTATGCTATGCAAAAATGCCTGTGAAATTTATTTGTTCTGCTAATTTATTGGACTCAACATGAGCACTCCTGTGCTAGCTGACCCAATGCAGTTCAGCTGCTGGCTCACAGGAGGATTTTCGTCTCACTGCTTCTCTCATGAAAGAGTTGCTGCCATTGAATCTGTATGATGGAAGATAACAGAGCTGGAAATATACCTCCTACCCTGCCTGGAAAGATTGGTCCCTTTTAGTTATGACATTTCAAGGACTGAAATCAATCATGGTAATATTAAGTCATGGTTATTTTTGCTCAGAGATGAATGTATGTAAGACTTCAGTGCGTAGATGGACTCTATATATATAAAACTTGAGGAAGAGTCAAGTAACAAATGGGTTTAAAGATTACTTGAAAGTATATCTGAATGCCACTGGCTAGAATTGCAGTCTGGTATTACATCCACCTGGTGCTCCAAGGGACTCCTGAAATTAAAATTTAGGCTATTTCCCTCCATGTTTCAGTGGTGTGTGCACTGCAGTTCATAGGCTGATGACAGTATATAATGTGATATTTTAGAATGAGTTTTAATGAGTTATGTGGGTCTTATGTGGATTATAATCCTCTCTATCATTACGGAAATGATAGGAAAAGGAAATGATACAGAAAGGGAAAGGGCATGGTCTCCCAGGAAAAAAAATTAATATTTGCAATATGATAATACTCTTCTCTCATAAGTAAGAGATGAGATGCTATAGCATTGCAACTGTAGTGCAAGTGGTTTCAATGGCACTCATTATTTGATGCTAATGAGTGTAGATCCTCTGAGTTAGACTGCTTCACCAGATTTTCGCCTAGGAGAAGATTGGGTAGATCTGCTCACAGGACTCCCTAAACCTCTTTTGGGTCCTGGTTCTGAACCTGGTCTAGATCTGATAGAGACAGAAATGGCAGAAAGCCATAACAAAAGATGGTGATTGATGTCTTCTGTTCCATAACAAGATCTTCCTCTGAGCGTTTTAAAGAATCTCATTGTACTGCACCTTCTTCAAAATCTATTAAAAGAACACTGTAATTTGGTAATGCCTGAGTTAATGCACAACTGACACAGGTAGAAATAATTGACATTAAAGATGCTTAATAGTTTATATTAGTCTATCTTCACTTGCTTATAATGTTGTCAAATTTTAGTAATTTCAGTTAATATTTTCTATCTGGGATATCTGCTTCAGCCTAAATTGTTCTGGAAAATGTTCAGCAAGAATGGTGCAACCATTGCTAAGAAAGCATCATGAAGGGTTAGTTTACTTACGTTTAAAGATATGTAGCTAATGTCTTGGAAAATTCTAGTAGCTTCATGCTTTTAGGGGGTGAAGGGCAGTCAGAATTTGGTGGTCATTAATATATTTTTTTATTCTGGTGAGTTTTGTTCAAATTAGAAGACTCTAAAAGTCTCACATATATACCTATCCTGTTGAGATTTGATAGAATTTGACAGCTTCATCATCTGAAGGATCCATTCACATTAAGCATACTCCTGCCTCACAATTCTCCATTCTGCTAACTGGGCTGTATATCTGCCTCATAGCCATAATTCGTATTCAAGTTCAGGGTTGTGAGGGGCAATCAGGATTTTACACTAATTTTTCTTCCTTAGCTGCTCAGATTCACTGTAATGCAAGTCACAAAAAATAAAAACAGAGATTTTGCTCTGAATGGGAAAAAAATGTTATGTCCCAGTTAAAGACCTATGTCATTGTACCAATTGTAGAGCAGATTTTATGTTGCTATGTCCTAACTTGACTGGGCATATTTATTAACGTAGTTGCTGCATGTGAAGCTGAATTCCCGCCTGGATTACACTTAATTACTCCTGAAATTTACATATAAAACCCACCTGTGCATGTAGGTTTTCCACACAGTTATTTGCATGCACAAGTGTGTGTTGCTTAATGGTATTTGGACTCATTGTAGCCCTTGAGCAACCATGTTAAAGGTACACAACTGAAGTTTGTGGTAAGTCTACCATCTGGAAGTCTGAATTCATAGGTAAGAACATGCCTGGAGTGTTGAAAGATAAAGCTTTTCTTTGAGGCTTAAATACTTTATATAGAGCAGTCTGGCAATGCTACAAGCTTTCTGACACAAGTATTCTCCAAGTCACATCGAAGCCTGGGAACTGGGAACATGTTTTAGAAGTTAGCTACTACTGATTTCTGTGTATTTTCCAACCCACAGTGTAATTTTCATTTTAATTGGAGGAGGAATAGTGGAAAGTTTCATAGTGAGATAGCTTTTTCTTGACATGCACAGGAGGATAAAAGACAAATAGAAAGCTGCAGATATTCTAAAGTCACAAATTAATTATCCTGGTTTTTATAACTTCTCTGCGGATTGCTGTTCAGCAAGCTTCATGTAACAGAACTCCTCATAATGCTGTTGGCTCCATCATGGCAGAAGACTTTTTTCTCCTTTGAGAAAAGTATTAAGTGTATTCTAAATTTCAGATGAATACACAACTCTAACAAAAAAGGAAAAAAATCCTTTTGTTTTCGTTTTTTAATGGCCAGCCATTAGTGATTCTGAAAATAGAATGCATTTCGAAAGTAGTTTAAAGGCTGCTTTCATCAATCTTTGTTATTTATCGGTTGACTTGGATGACAGATCTGAGCTACTTTATAGTTGGAGGTGTGGCTGATGGCTTGTGTGCCCTTCGTGACCCTGTCAAGGGCAAACATAGTTTAAAGTTGTTTATAAACTATAAATTTCATGGTAAAGAATGATGTGAAAATAAATCCAGTGTACTTAAATGATTAAAAGTACATTGTGTAAACAGGATACTGCAGTAGGGAAGTCTCTGAAGAGTGTGATTCTACTCCACGGACTATTCTAAATGGACACGTAGTACAAGCTGATCATTAAAAAATATTTCTGTCACTGCACTTCATGAGGATGGTGACAATTTTGTGGGTATTAGCTGCAGGTAGCAATCAAACTGCTATGAGATGTTGATGTTTACGGTTTTAAATAAATTAAAGACAAGTTCCATTAATATTTAAAGAAAACCATTTTGAAGAGTCTGCTCTGTTCCTGACCTCCTGACATTTTAGAGGCATATGGCTTCTCTTTAGTAAGACCAGGCTGCGATAGCTACGACACTCAAATTCAAATTGCATACCTATGACTGTTAGATATTTGCCCTTTAATTTTATATATTCAAACTCTGGACAAGTTAATTCCTTCTGCAATACTGGACATACATCTCCACAACTTATACATATATTATAGTATTTGAATGTAATCAGTGTCTAAAGGATATGTTACTGATAGCTACATCGTGCATAAATTAAACAAGGCAGGACAATGAATAAAGAAAAAAAAGCAGGATTACAGTATTTGGGAAAATGATCTGAAATGTTTTTTTGAAGCAAAGACTAGCCATCTCAAACCTTGCAGCTCTAAGAGAAACAAGCTGTACACAATACTAAATGGGCTTGCCATGGTATGTGGATTAATCTACTAGTTTGTTCTTGGTTCACAAGAGTATACAAAATACTGTGAAAATATTAGAAAGTTTTGATCCTAGAGAGTTTAAACAGATTGCAAAATGGTACAAAACTATGCAGTTCTGGCATTTCATAACTACCGTGATAAAGTGGTGAAAAAAATTACATATTTGGTGGTGTGATAAAATAGAAGCAAACTATTACCTGCTTACACCAGTTTCATAAGCTGACCTTTCACCTTAACATAATAGGGAATTTGCTTTGCTTCCTGCATGAGGTTTTAAGTCCTCCCCTTGCCTGTGACTTTTTAAGATTGTTGAGGAGGGCACACAGCAAACTCACTAC
>NW_010119329.1:18780-27535 GCF_000699245.1 Pterocles gutturalis | reverse complement strand
CCCCCCCGATTGTCTGGATTAACATACATGGATTTAAAAAAGGCACAAAATCCATTGCACAGCTTCTGTTTTTTTTTTGTTTTTTTGATGACATTGCCTGTTCATTGTGGTTTCAAGTGTAGGATTTCACAGTACTCTGCAGCATTTACAGCATGATCTACATACAGGTAATCAATGCATGCTTTTATACAGGAGACAGAATTCAAATTCTCTCTCAGTATTTCTATATACACAATAATACAGTGTTTTTCTTCTGAAAAAAGCTTTAAATTGGTCTTGCATGCTCGGTGTGCCAGAAGAATTAGTGCAAGCATATATTACAGTGTTATTGCAGTACAAAAAGGGGTTGACCTTTAGGCTCTAAAGGGATTAGATACAGGAAGAATAAAAAGACTCAAGGAAAACAAGCTTTGGATCCCTTTAGTCAACTATGTCCTTCCAAATGGATCCCTTCTTGGTACTGCCTTTAAAGCTACAGCAGGCTGCTTCCTCTCCATCCCCCTGCTGCCCTCCCCCTGAGATGAACTTCCACAGCTTCTTCAAACCTTCTGTCCCTAGCAATCCATGAGGACTCCTGGCAACTTGAGGAACCCTTCTGCTGTGCCTCCTAACGCCAGAGACCTGCTTGAAGGGGACTTTCTTGAGTTCCACTGCTTCAAGCAAACTCAAGTCCTGGCAGACGAACTTTCTTCAGCAAACCAGGAAGCACAACAGGCTGCCTACAGCTTTTTTCTCCTCTTAGTAGAAATTACTCCAAAAACCCACGTTCACCTTCTGCTTGAACAGCAGTTGGTGAAATATGGTTTGGACCCTCTCCTGCTTAGCAGCAACAGAAGTCTAACAGGTGACACAAGGTAATGCAAAGGAAGGATATGCTGGTCCCTGAGATTCTTCATGGGAGCTGGGAAGTCCGAGAAGCAGAAATCAAGTTCCCAACATGACGTTAGTTGTTCCATTGGGAATGGGAAGAGGCCTTAGTCCTGAGAGACGCAGATGGCACGCAGACAGCAAGAGTCCAGTCTTCCCTGTAAGAGCTTTGATTCGGACACTATCAGGACCTTAGCATATCCTGGAAGTGACATTATCCTCTGCCAGCTTAGACTAAGCTTGTTTGGGACTGGGAGATCTGGCAGGATTGACAACAGTGAGTGGAAAAAAACCTAGAATCTGAGTTTCTGAAGCAGCTCTTTCTTCAAACCAGCATCAGATGAGGTAAATGTAGCAGGGGTCTTAGAGCTGCCACGCTTGCTTGCAGGATCTCTGTGTTCCAAGAATCAGCACCATAAATGTCAGAGAGATGTTCTTCTTTCCAGCATCTTACCATCAAATGCTCCAGAGCCTTTCTCTTCATTTTTTTTTTTTACCAAGGTGAATAGGACAGTCCAGTCCTATGCTGGATAAGCGCTCTGCTCCTCCCTATTTGTGCTTTCATATGTTGGTAGGTTTGTGCCAGTTTTCCTAGCGTCTTGGACGGAAGCAATAGCTCTGGAAAGGTGGTACGCCTGCCACTGAGCTTCCCACCTCTGCACCCGCCAGGGTCTCCAGCAAGAGTTAACTCAGAGCTCCCTGTCCGAGCAGACACGGGGACCACTTCGTTTTTATCACTCGTAAGAGACTCAGGAAATGGCGAGCAAAGTGGAAGGAAGTGATAATCCAAAACCGGTTCTAGTCCCTATAATTGTAAAGGCAACTTAATAGCAGCAAGGAAGGAGAAGAAGGAGATTCTGAAAGCTAAACGTCTTCCTTAGTCATAAAAATAACCAGAAGTCAGCAGTGCTGAATAAGAACCTGATCTGGCTTTTTTTTCAGGAAGGACCAAGCTGAAGGGGCAAGAGTCCCACGGAAATCCTCTTTATCTGATGTGTTGAGAGGAAATTTCTATTACTTTGTTTCATGTTGACAGATCAATTAATTGCACTCATTAATTAAACTGAGAAACTTGTTGGAGTTGTTGGAGGAAGCCCTGGGGATTTTTATGAGGCAAGTGCACTAGATGAGGTAACTGACTTGAAACACTTTGCATATGAAAAAATAAAACCTCCAAACATAAAGCAATTTTCTTTTCAAACACTACGAGACATGCAAGTGAATGTAAAATGAGGATTGCTCCCAATCCCCAGGTTACATGGTTAGCAGCTTCTTTCAAATGTACATTCATTGTAACATTTTTTTTCAATGGCAGGTCTGATACAAAAGAGTTGCAATACAACAAATAATACTTAGAAACATTTCCCAGAAATCAGTCTTTTCACTGTCCCGCGGAACTGCAAGTGCAGATCTGTGTGTTACAGCGACCCAAACATAAAACACATGGAATAAAAATGCAACAAAAAGGAAGGTAGCACTGCAATGATCAGCCTTCACGCATTTTATTTCATGTTTTAGCGTTACCCAAAATAGGTGTTTGCACACTAATAAATGACGTCCTGTCGCCAGAATGCTCTGCCACTAGCCGATGGTGAATGGAGGGATACACATGCTATGAGATACTGAACTACAAAAACTGGGCTGGGCCAAGTTGCCAAAATCAGATCTGCAACATGCAAAAGAGACCAGGTGTGCCACCTGAACCAGACACCACAAGGATACTTTCTATAAGGGATTGAGACTCGTTTTTTTGCAACAGCCTTTTGAGCACTTGGATGTGTGCAACGTGGCCCGTTACCGGCACAGAAACACTCATGTAAGGCATGACCACGCGTGGCCATCGACACCCCACGGGTGGGTCATGAACACATACAAACATACATACAATCAGAAACAGAAGCTCAGGCAAAAAAGCATCCCAGCACCACCCTGGGGATAAGAGTGAAATGAGGAAGCACATCTGGCTTACTTTGGTCAGCCTCTCCAGAAACACATCTCTCCTTCAGTCACTCTGGGGAGGGCTGGCAACTGCAGGGGAAGCGGGTCAGGAAGAAAAGCACCCTTTGTTCTCCAGCTGAGAAATATCTGGGGCAATTTATTAACGATAAACACTAATGGGAGTTCAGGGATTTGCAAATCTTCCATGATTTTCAAGGCTTCAGACCTTGTCTGCTAGGAAATGCAATTTTCTTGTCTTCAGCTAGCCTCTTGAAGCCCATCTGTAACTACCTAGCAGAGCTAGACAAATATATGGTAGCTATCTTCAAACAGTTATTTCCCATTTGTCACCAAAGGGAAAATAGAAAAGGAAAAATAAAAGCTTCATTTTTGAATAGATTGGGATAAAAGAGCCCTTTCTTACTCACTCTGAAAGTTGCACAATGGTCTCAGTTCCAGGTAAAGTCTGGAGAGCGGTGTGAATAAATCTCCGTTAATAAACTTGTAATTAATCTAACCCGGCAGTTTACAATAAAAATAAAATAGGTCATTGACGCAGTATTACATGGCGGTAATACAAACGTGCCTGGGTACCCCAGAGACTCCGTGTAGCCTAAGGAAGACGTGCCAGACGGACTGGCCAAACACGGTGGGTATCTGTCACCAGTCCCTCCAGATGAGCAGCAGAAAATCTTGTATTTTTCAAGAATAAGCTTGTGCTGCTGCCAAGCACTTAAAAGTTCCACAGATACACATCATGGAAGATTAACTGATGGAGGCATGAGAGGGAAGGGCATTAGAAAACAGCAAAAGGACTGAACATATCTTTCCATGCCTTCCAATCTTCAGTCTCACAGTGCATCCTATTGTTGAGCTATTTTATAACACAGGACTAAACTAGCAATGGTTATTTTTTTTTTTTTGCCTTAATTTATTTACATAGGATCACAGCACCAGATTCAAATAGTACATTTTTACATGAGAGAGCAAATGAAGTTCCTGGTGATTTGCAGTCAATGAAATGCCTCAATGATATTTTTTGGTATATAGGTCCCGCCCGCTGTCCTGACAACCTCCAGGTCATGAAATAGTATTCTGCCTCCTGAAATTCTCCCTGTGCAAGCAAACTCTCACGTCTGGCTTCAATCCTGCCATGTTCTGAAAAGCCTTTATTGGCTGGTGACTTCCTCCAGCCATTCCGCCGGTCAAACAGCAGGGAAGCGACCCACCGGGAAAACAAAGCATTTGGGGAGCTTTTGGGTTAAGAGGCCGTAGGAGGGCATGAAGACTGGGACTATTACTATTGTTTCTGAATAAACTCTGGAAAGGCTAAATTGAGGTGTCTGACCTGGTTTCCCACCTGACTGCAGAAGGCTTCTACTACACCACAAATGAACAAGTCTCTCGGAAGAGGCCGTACGCTTTGGGGCAGGGTAGTCGATGAGAAGGATGGTACCGAAGCCTGGCGATGCTACTGGAACAAGAGACAGACGAGGTAGTTAAACACCCCAAAGCGAACCCTTCGGGAGAAATGTCTGAAGCACAGAGCGGAGATGTCCCAAACAACATTTGTTCTGTCATCTCAAAGTGCTCACAGCCTAGAGGAGTTAGAAAATAAGGTGTACGTTAACCGGCTTTAGAGGTACCCTTGGAAAAGAAACGCAGCCCAACTACTGCAGAGTGACTCGACCTCTCTGCCCCATGAGCAGGCTGGGGAAGCTGCTGAGGACACCTTGGCTTCTTATCACTCATCAGTTTGAAACAATAGGCCTCTTTCCAGAAGTCCTATATGAAAAAAATATATCAAAATTTGATTTTTTTTTCACCTCAAAAAGGAAAAAGGATTGTTGACTGGTTCTTAGAAGCATGCTGCCTTCTCATGTACCACCAGGTTTGGCTGCTGCAGCAGCAGCTGGGGAGAGCTTGCTGCCAAACGGGATGGTGTAAGAAACAGGGAGCTTGGTCAAAACAAGAGACTTGGATGGCCTGATGCCAGCGGCACAGGATAGATAAGGGAAGAACGGCCTTTGTATGTGCCAAAGTGAAGAACACCAGTCTTCAAGGGAAAAAATCCACCGCTCCATGATACCTCCAGACAAGACAGGCAATGAGAGGAAACAGCAGGGAGTTAAAGTTCAGAATTCATTAACAAAGTCTTAGTTCTGTTGCACTTAAAATTGCCCTGTCCTGACTGTTTGAAATACCCTATTTATTTCTATTTTTGTTTGGATGTCCCCTCTGCCCCCCAACCCCCCCAATTCCCAGGCTGGAGAATGGGGACAGCCACTTTTCCCAGCCCAGAAAACATCCAGTTCAAAGAGCTTGTACAGTTGCAAATATGCAACTGGAGTTGAGACATTTTCCCACTCCCAGAGAACAGGCACCAATTTAAATGGAACTTAGAGACAAGCTGACAACAACAGAAATGGTGTTTAACCAGCTGTTTACATGGTTTGCAATCACAGAGGGTAGCTCTGTCTCAAGAAAAAGAGCATTGCCAGCTCTCTCAGTTTAGCTGCTCATATACACAATAATTTTGGGGAGTTTGCTAAGTCCTAAGGATTCCAGGATTTGAAACTCATGAACTGTCCTGAAAATGGAGGGTATCTTCCATTATCATCTTTGAAATCAAACTGCCTTTAAGCAACATGATCATGCTTCCACACACAGACTCCACGTAGAGCCAAGACTGCTCCAAGTGCCAAAATGTGCCATTTTTCTCTGTTTCCTCCAAGGAAATCAGAGGGAGGGAAGGCAGCAGACTGCTCAAAGTGCTACAGGGACTGTATGGTGCAACATGAGCTATGCAATGCATAGGAAACCGGTGCAGGAGACAAACCTCACCTGTTCTTCGGAATGGTAAAGGCAGGAGGTAGTGCAAGTACCCAGGGACGCAATAAGGATGCGAGGGATGGGATTCCATGAACAGCAATGAAGGTAGACCACCAGGGCAGGGGAATGTGTGGAGTGGGACATGCACTGGCAACTGGGGTGGAGTAAAAAGAGTTTTGTCCCATGGGGAAGAGACAGGATAGGCAAAGGGGAACAAAGAGGCAGCTGGATCTAAGAGAGCTTCTCAAGCAGTGAGCTGAAGACGAGCGGGTTCTGCCTCATCACATTGTGTGTGACGGCTACCAATAGCTCTGGGCTACAGCTCACTGCTGCTGTTCTTGCATCCAGATCAGATTTAAACATAAGTGAGTTGGGTGGCAGCTGAGCAGCAACATCTCTGCTTATGGAGCAATGGATGAGATCATAGAATCATAGAATGATAGAATGGTTTGGGTTGGAAAGGACCTTAAAGCCCATCCAGTTCCAACCCCCCTGCCATGGGCAGGGACACCTCCCACTAGCCCAGGTTGCTCAAAGCCTCATCCAGCCTGGCCTTGAACCCCTCCAGGGATGATCCAGAGGAGATCCCAGAGGAGAGGGTCAGCCAGTCCTGGAGTCAGCTGCCTTATCTCAATCCAGGCTAGAGGCCAACTGTCCAACTACAGCTTCTTCATCCTGGGCTGGGGAGGTGGCAACTGCCAACATCCTTCATAGCTCAGGTGGTGCCTTCTGCCTCCCACCACTGGAAGGGAGAAGGTGTCCTCCAACTCTCACCCTCAGCTGAAGACCTAGTAACTGAAAGGCAGCTAGACACTTAACCCAAGAAATACAATTTTTGAACCAGTTTGTCCCTTTCAGAGCAGCCTTAAAGAGCCTTGACCACCACAATGTCCAGGCTCAGACCCACAACAAAAAGGAGGAGCGGAAGAGCAAGAGATACTTTTCAACATGAAGAGGTAGCACAGGGATGGGATTACAACACCCATATGGCTGTCTGGCAGGGGATTTCTAGCTTACATTCTGTCATCACTGTAACAAAAGAGACTTTAAACAGTGAAAGAGGGGATGCAACAGAACTCTTCCCCTTACCTGCCCCTCAACACTGGCAAAAAAAAAGTATGGGAATGGCAGACAAAGTCAGGTTCACACCAGGGACTTTGTCAACATGGGTGTATCAATAGGATACTCCTCATGCAGATGCCCCGGCGCCTGCAAAATTGCACCTTTGTCAGTAGAGCTTATTTTCAGCCAACACGCTCCTACCAAAAGCTTCTCCACTGACAGTGAATGTGTGCTGGCATAACTACATCTACCCAACTCATGCTAGCTTAACCCAAGCATTTACAGTAACATTTTCACAGAAATCATCTCTCATCAGCTCCTTCCTGTGGGAAGGAGGCTGGGGAGGGAGTGATAAATTGGAAGCATCTCCCATTCTGCATAGAAAGAAAGTCAAAGGAGCCAAGAGACCAAGATATAAAAAGATGGCTTTTGATGTATATACAATTGTTGTGCATTTGCTCACTCAAGTAGAGCATGAGACCCTAGCAACAGCCACCTGTCCTGATGCTAATGATCTCTGTATCACAAAGGACTGGCAAATGCTCATTTCAATCCTCATTTTGGATTCTGAGAAGAACAAGTGCTACGTACAATGGGAAGTAAAACCAAGAACATCTCTTTCAGGATGCAAACCCTGTTCTTGGATCCTTCTGATGACTACAGTTTGCTAAAATGGAATTTTATTTCACCGGTATTGATTTACATTGCCTTAGCCCAGTTGAAGAATTTGAGGAATCCTATCAAACATAAAAGGAAAAATAACTAGGGCAACTAACTTTTCAGACCGTAGCCCCATGATCACTTTTTGTGTCGACAGCCTTCCATCAGTTGGTTTCTTTCCCTGCTGACCCTGGCTTGCCAGTGCGTTCAGTTGTGCAAGTGGACAGTGAACCAAAGCAGGAAATCAACCAAAGCTGAAAACAACTTTCCTTCGCCCGGTGCAGGTCCGTGCAGCCACATGAACACCGGCACTGGCACAGGGGAAAGGGCTGGAAGGGCTGGATGGGATGGGGCGGGAGGGTACCTCTTAGAGAACCAACACTTCTGTTCCCCTAACTTGGCCAGGAAAACACAGCCTTCAATGGGAAATGGCTGCTTGCCACTTCCTTTGAGCTCTCTAGTTGTTTGGTGGTTTTTGTTTTATTTTTTTTTGACAACTGATTTTGGACATATTTACATTTATAATTGCAGTCATTATAAATGAAACACAACAAATAAATGCAATATAAATGTAATCTACAGCGGTTTCTTAGAATTGCACTGTAACTAGTTTTAATATTAATTTATTACATTTCCACATATATGAAAAGAGAGCTATTTTCACACTTCTTTAGTTTCCCAACTGGTCCTTAACAATATGTGAATTCCATAGTAATTATTACAGCATTAGATGAAGATGTTAAAAAAAAAACCTGCAAATTGACTATTTTTAATACTCTTTGCATACTACTGTAACATCAGGATTCCAGCCATTAGCACCAATTAATCTATTCAGAATTAAACTGTAAAAGCCATATTGATCATGAAATAAAACTTCTCATAAAATCCAGGCAACAGCAGCATGTCCAATTATTCCGGTATAGAGCCCAAATTTGATGGTTTAACAGGATTGGTTTAAAAATCGCTATCCCACCTTACAGAATCTGAACAGTGTCTTTTGATAACTTGTTTCACCACCCACCTATGTCTTTAAAATGAGCATCTTACTTCTAGTTTGACCTTTGTTACTTTATCTTCCAGCACCTAGACCCATACTTTTGCCTGGCAGATTAAAAGCCTGTCTTGCTCTCTTCAGGCAGGCACTCCTAACAGCAATCACAGAATCATAGAATGGTTAGGGTTGGAAAGGACCTTAATGTCACTGTTTAGTTTTTTCTTGAATGACAGACTGCATTTCTTCAAGCTCATTCTACAAGGCAGGTTTTACAGAATCAAACAATTCTTGTATCACTTTTCCTTTTTTTTTAGGTTTTGAAAACCTTTTTAAAAATTTCCATACAAGACTTGGATGGGATGGCTGGTGGTGATCTCACCAGTACAAAAGATCTCCCCTCTG
>NW_010119329.1:0-18749 GCF_000699245.1 Pterocles gutturalis | reverse complement strand
TTTTATCTTCTTTTCCCTGCTGATACATCAAAGAAGAAATGTTTCGTCGTTGTTGCTGCCATAACAGCATAATGAGAAATTAAATGCAGCTGATTATTTCCCCTAACTCCCATCTCCTTTTGGGAGACAGTACCTCCCAGGGCACAGTTTCTCCCACTCTGTGTATGTGACCTATATTTTTCGTACTCGAAACATGGCTGAATGCAATAATTTGAATGCAAGCAACTTATCAAGCCATCCAGATCGTTCAGCAGAGCTGGCCTGCCAGTATTATTTTATCAAGCCATATATTTTTTTCTTCTTGACAGCCACTAAAGGCATGGGATAGTGCTGAGCTAAGGGCAGGAGATCAGGAGTGCTACTGAGAAACTTCCCCACTCGTAAGAGATACTAGCTTATAAATGTATCTTGTCTGGTTAGTCGGTTTTCAATTTATTAATAATTTTAACTAGAAGAAAGTCTTACTGAAGGCCATATAAATCAACCATCTTTATGAATCAGACTTCCAAATTTAGAAGAAGAACAGTATCAAGTTTACTTGTCAAGAACAGTTCTATATATAACCATGATGAGTAGCATTAGATAGATCACTGCCCTTTACATTTTGTGCATGGAGCTACTTATCGGTTAGTCATTGTTTTTTGTCTGAAACGGGCAGGTTAGAGTTTATAAATACCCAGTTATCCTGTTTGCTCCCTTTCCTCACTGGTGAATTAAAAATTGTCTTTTAAAAAAGAGAACAATAGAAAATTTTCTTCCTAAAATTGACCTTGAAAAATCAGTATCATTGTTTTGGAGACTACGAACTAAAAATTATTGAGAGCTAGTGATTTTAAATCTACTTGTTTCACAAATTCCATTTTCTCTGGAATCTGCTGTTCTATTAAAGTCTCGACTGAACACAGAAAAAAATAACATCAGAGCATAGTCTACTTAAGGAAATCATCCCTTCTCACATCACTTTGAGAAAAGCAAAGCCTTGGTTTCTGTGCTTGACAAGAGAAGAACTGCCAGTCAGGATTAGGCTACTAGTTAATTCACTCCAAGTATTTCTGGCAATGCCCAGTGGCTTTTTAAAAAATAAAACTGATCAACAAATTGCAGAGAAAAATTTTGACCGTGAAGTAAAGTGTCCTGTTCACTCATGTCCTTGTGGCAAATAAAAAGAAACCGATGTCACTGGTTCAAGAATGACTGTGGGAAGAGACTGGTCATGCCTATCCTGAATCTTCTCAAGGAGGGTGTGTTGCCCTCTCCATCTCCATCCCCGACCCCCCTGGGACGCTCCGTGGGGAGGCAGAAGGCAGCGCACGCCCAGCCTCCCTGAGCACATCCTGCGGCATGCGTACCCACCGGGCCAGGTCCTGGGGGCTTCAGAAAGCACCACCCACCCTGGCTGGGGTTGCACTGCCTGGGGCTGCTCATAGAAGGGTGCATCTGACATGAAGGAAGCATCCACTGTAACCCCATCGGAAACATGTGACGTGTCACCACCTTCTTCCAACACCCATACTTATCCCACACCATTGTGACATCTGCCTGGGCATTCTGTATGTTTCCCTGTCGGTATCCTGTGCTGATATACTCTCTGCGAAATACTTTAAAAATCTTGGGACTCCCTGAGCACTAGCACTAGCGGCAACCCTTTCTTCTTTAACCTGAACACCCATATCTCCTCTTCTCCCAGGAGACTCATTTCAATAGAAGACAGTGACTACTGAAGGTCTTCACACAGCCTGGTGTTTCACCTTGCAGCTCTACTGAGAAGGGCAATATATCCCTTCAAACCTGGGAAATAAGGATACTTGTGACAATTTAAATTAACTTTGATCTCCCTTTTCCTCTGAGATTCAAGTCAGTTTTAGACAAGGGCTCCAGGGGCTCCACATAGCAAGTGCTGAGGCCAGTTTATTTCCCAGGTGAGATCTGTTATCACAGGCATGTCCAAGCAAGGCCAAGAAGCAGGGCTGCTCTGCCACTGAAAAGCTGCAGGTGGCTAAAATTTATGGAATTTAGAAACAGTGTAATATATACAGCTGGATCAGTAAGAAAATCCTTGCTATCCAACTCCTGACCTCTGGGGGAAGGCAGGTGGATCTGGAGCAGCTTAGGAGTGGAGAGCAGACCAGCAGGTCCACCGCCATGTCAGAGAGGCAAAGCCGGAGAGATGGAGATATGTGGTCACTGCACGGCAACCAAAACTGCAACAAAAGCAAGGGGATTTCCAAAGCCAAAGCAACAAAGAGATACATGATCGTAACTCCACAAGAGAGGGACAAATCCTGAGGTCCTGCCTCAGGCGAGCTTCCAGCGGGAGTCTGCCTATATCTAGATGGAGTAAAAACCGCCTACAGATTTGGCCCAGCGTAAGATACCAATAAAGATGCTCGAACTGATTTGCCTGGGGAAGGTAAGGCTTGCTGATGCCTCCACGGTCCCTCCGCTCCAGTCACAACTGGACAACGTTTGTGGCTTGATGGCATGCGTTCAGCGAGGCAGCCCCCGCGCTCCCGGGAGTCTGCCTATATCTAGATGGAGTAAAAACCGCCTACAGATTTGGCCCAGCGTAAGATACCAATAAAGATGCTCGAACTGATTTGCCTGGGGAAGGTAAGGCTTGCTGATGCCTCCACGGTCCCTCCGCTCCAGTCACAACTGGACAACGTTTGTGGCTTGATGGCATGCGTTCAGCGAGGCAGCCCCCGCGCTCCCTCCCCCGCGGCTGCAGGATGCGCGGAGCCAGTCTCTGCGAGGAGCCCTGGCATCCGCCCGTTTCACGCATCACGCTGTCACCGTCTGTGTTTTCATCTTCGGCCACGCTGCCGCCCCCACCCAGGCTCCTGGGAGGTTCAGAAAGGCAGATGTGTTCGGTCTCTGTGGGGTTGGGTTGCAGGGGCTTTGGAAGTTACAGTACCTTAGGCCAGTGTTGTTCGATATTGCATTGAGTGGTGACACACTGTGGGCAAGGTGGGATCTATTATTGCATTATGGAGGCTGCTGCTTCCCTGAACAGGCTATGTTTTGTGTGTGAAGCGGGCCCACACCTGCTGGAGCTGGGACCTGGAAATGCGGAGGACGGAAGGCATGAGTCTGTGGTTTCCTGCCGTGAGGGGCATGTGCCTGCGGTGGGGCATGCGCACGGGGCTGCTCTCCGCCGAACGGCTGCGCTGTATGAAAGTGCCACCAACGTGAGGGTAGTGTTCTGTCTCCAGGGTTGAGGAGGAGAAAACGGAGGACGCCAGTCTTCTCAGGGGGCTGTACCTCGGGAGGGAGTGCTGAGAAGGCCTGTCCTCCTCCAACTGAAAAAGACGAAGAAGAGTGGAGGAAAAGGTGTCAGGCAAAGACTTGACTCGCCCCTGGTTTGTGATGCGCATGCTGCAGACATCTTCGCCGGCAGATGAAAAATGCTTTTGCTCTACGCGGGGCTTACTGACTGCTCTGTGTCTATAGATCCCTGGGGATCCCATGGGCACCACGGGAGCCTGCCATTACAGGGGGCCTGCCGCACTCTCCCCAGCCACACCAGCAGTGCCAGGCTCTGCTACGTCAGTCCCCTCCTCTGGCTCTTCGGGCCACGTGCCTCACCTCTCTGTTCCTCTGGCATCACCCATCTTGGCACGGCATTATGCTAGTCATACATTTTGCATATAGAATCATAGAATCACAGAATCATTAAGGTTGGAAAAGACCTCAAGGATCATCAAGTCCAACCGTCAACCCAACACCACCCAACCCACTAACCCATGTCCCCAAGCACCACATCTCCACGTTTCTTGACCCCCTCCAGGGATGGTGACTCCACCACTGCCCTGGGTAGCCTGTTCCAATGCCTCATCACTCTTGCAGTGAAGACATTTTTTCTAATATCCAGCCTAAACCTCCCCTGGCACAACGTGAGGCCGTTTCCAAGTTATTCCCATCACTTGTTCCTTTGGAGAAGAGCCCAGCACCCCCCTCACTGCACCCTCCTTTCAGGCAGTTGTAGAGAGTGATGAGGTCTCCTCTCAGCCTCCTCTTCTCCAGACTGAACCCCCCCAGCTCTCTCAGCTGCTCCTCGTCAGACCTGTGCTCCAGACCCTTCCCCAGCTTCGTTTCCCTTCTCTGGACCTGCTCCAGCCCCTCAATGTCCTTCTTGTGGTGAGGGGCCCCTATAGGGAACAGTCAAACTCTGAACACACTTGGAACCCACGTGTACGGGAAAAGGTGAAACACCTGGTGCTAAAATGATCATATGTATTTAAAAGCAAGGGATTCTCAGAAGGTCTTTCAATTTAATCTTATTAAAACTCGCTCCAAGGATTTGCAAAGGCAACTTTGGGGACTGTTAGTGGACTTTCATTTTTCTCACGCTTACACTGCTGGCCTCCAGGTACACTTTAATATCAAGTACCTGCAGGGGGAGTGTTAATGCTTCCAGTTTTGGCAAGTGGAGGACAGGCAGCAGCTAGAAAGGCAGGCAGAGGGTAATTCTCCTTTCAGTGAGAAATTCAAAACACAGAGCCACAGGAGGACACGAGGAGAAGATGCACTCTTAGGTCCCTTTTCTGCTTCTGTGATCCTGGGATGGCCAGGAGAGGGAGCAAAGTATACTCACAGAGGACAGCTTGTGCCAGGATGAGATCGCGGTCCCTACCTTCCCTTTATGCACAGAATGGAATAGAAAGGCACCATGGGAGTGATTTCAGATTCTTCACCCGAAAATGCTAAAGCCCTTCCTCCCCCTGCTACCTCTGCTATGAAACTAGCACTTTCCCAGAGGTCAGCAACCTCAGTTTCTAAAACCAGACCACTTTTCCTGGAATTCCATTTTTCCTTTCAAATCCATTCCCTTCCTTGTGCTGCATTGCTTTTCAGGAACTCTCTGCAGGTTTCAAAATGTAATTGTGAGATGAGAAAAGGCAATATTGTATTCTTTTTAAAGCCAATACTGCTCTCCTTACCTTACTACAGATGTTGCCCTTGCAAATGATATGAGAAAAAGAGCTGAACTTCATCCAGTCTCATCTCTTTCCTTTCCCCTTCAATATCTTTGTAGTGCTTTGAGGCAGGTATCTTCGTAAGCATCTGAGAACTACTCAGCTTGTGGTGAGCATTAAATGTGAAAAGCAATTATTCGCAGTCCTAAATGTGCTGCACATCACTGCACAGACCAGATTGTCAGATAATAATAATGTAATGCTGTCATTACATTGGAGTATTTGAGAGAGACAAAGAAATTCTAGACAGCAGCTGTAATTTCTCATAAAGACAACCATCTCTTCTTTGTGTAGATGGCGTAGAAATTCCCACCTGGGTGTACTGTCCGTAGGCTGCACAACTAAGTATACTGGAATTCTTCTTATTACTTTTTGCTCCATGTCAGGGGTCAGCATATTGTATGATTTTCAAGTATGTATCATCCCAACATGGTAAAGACTTCTCAGATCAAAAAGGATCACTCCAGCTACCCAGACGGACCTTTCTTTACAGCACAGGCACTCCAGTCCTGCCCACGGTATTACCAACACGGCTCTGCGCGCCGAGCATCCTTGCGTGATCTCTCAGCAAAGATGCCAATGGGAAGGTATGGCTGGGGAGGCCTCGAAAGCTCTGCAGCTGCTGCCCTCTCAGGGTTAAGGTATGGTCAACTCTAAATAAGTCCATTTGTGGCACTCTCCTGGCTGTGGGAGAAAAGAGGCCTCATAGCACCAAGGGAGATTTTTTAAGAGTGATTCTAAGCACACAGCTAAGCTGGTGAGGAAATACACCAGTGCTTCTTCACATTGGGACCTTTTCTGAAAGATGAGCTCTTGGCTCTGGGAGATGGGACTGTAAGACACAGCATAAGCAAAACGCTCTCTGAACTTTGCAGAATATATCTGAGAATAGGTAAGGAAGAGTTAATATGATCTCCCGCTATTGCTTCACTTTTCTTGTGTTTTTTATATGTGACATCATTTAGACAGGCACATTTTAGGCAGGCAAGTCTCAAAACATTTTGTTCAATGCCAATTGCACTAGCAGAAAGGGAGAGTGAGAGTCAAGAAACATCTACGAGCACAGACCTACAGTCAGAAGTAATTGCCAAAACTCATAAATGTATGAACATTTGTATCTCTTTACAATGCAGAAGGCAGCGGTAAGTTGCCATCTCTGTCAAGTCTCAGTGAATTTACTTAGCATATTTAAGAACTTGACAGATTTTTAAATTATATTGCTAGGTGTGGATAGGAATTATTTCCAACAGTAACAGCAATCCTATGTCAGGATTAATATGTAAACAGAAGTAGAGGTTTAATCTTTTTTTCCCCCCCTCAGTTTTAGCTATTTCTATGGTTTTATCTGCATGTCAGTGCTTAAAAATAGGCAGAGATTTCTGAAGTACATTTCTGAAGTGCAAACATTAAAGTAAACCCTAAGAGCTCTGTCCAACAGCTTGCTGGGTGCCCAGCCTCACACTGAGCGCTGCACAGACAGAAGGGCTTGGACAGGTTGTAGTTTCATGAGGGACCTCTTCTCCCTCTATACCGGGGCTTCCCGGGAGGTCTGTGCTTCCACTGCAGCTGTCTTCTTGTCAGCTGAAACTGTGAGATATCTAATATTTGAGAATATTTGGGTCAGAAATTCCCCCAGGCTATTCAGAGCTTCCTCCGTACTTGCCTTTCTCCACAGCAACATCTCTTCATGCTGTGCTCCCTCTTACACCCACAGTTTCATGGGGACACCGCTGTCCCTCGCACTGGCATGATCATCTCTTTCTTCCAACAGGTTCTTACATTGCAATAAACATCTGAGCTCTGAATGAGGATAACTCGGGGAGCGACAGGCTGGTCAGCCTGGAAAGGGCACAAATCCTCCCGAAAGCCATTTCCAAACAACGGAACAAGAAGGTGACCGAGAGCAGTCAGCACGGAAATACGAAGGAAAAATCACACCTGATGAACCTGACAGCTTTCCGTGATGAGATGACTGGGTGGGAGGTTGTTTACCTTGCCTTCAGAAAGGCTTCTGACACTGTCTCCCATAACATCCTCATAAACAAAATGATGGAGAAGCAGACCATGAGTTAGACTGGAAACAGGCTGTGCTGCTGGGCTCAAAGCATTGTGCTTGGGGAAACAAAGCCCAGCTGGAGACCAGTCAGTAGTGGCATAGCCAGCGGCTGACACTGGGGCCACCACTGTTTGACAGCTTCAATTATGACCTGGGTGATGGGACAGAGCGTACCCTCGGCAGGTTGACTGAAGATACAAAACTGGGAGGAGCAGCTGACACACCAGAGGGTTGTGCTGATATTCAGAGGTGCCTGGGTAGGCTGGTGAAATGGGCAAAAAGGAATTTATCAAAAACTTCAACAAAGGGAAGTGCAAAGTCCGGCACCTGGGGAGGAACAGTACGTGCTGGGGGACAACCGTTGGGAAAGCAGTTTGACAGAGAAGTACTTGGGGGTCCTGGTGGACACTAAGCTGAACACGAGCAAGCAAGGTGCCTTTGTGGGAAAAAGGGACAACGGCCTCCTGGGCTGCATGAGAAGGAGTGCTGCCAGCACGCTGAGGGAGGTGGTCGCTCCCCTCAGCACTGGTGGGACCACGCCTGGAGTGCCATGTTCCAGTTCTGGGCTGCGCAGTAGAACAGAAATGGACATACTGGAGATAGTCCAGCGAAGGGTCACATGGATGATGAAGCGACTGGAGCACCTCTCATTTGAGGAAAGGATGAGAGAGCTGGGACTGTTTAGTCTGGAAAAGAGAAGGCTCAGGGGGTTTCTTATCAACATTTATAAACACTTGATGGGAAAAAGAAGATGGATCCAGACTCTTCTTAGTGGTGCCCAGCGAAAGGACAAGAAGAAATAGGCAGAAATGGAAATACAGGAAATTCCATTTAAATATAAGGTTTTTTTAACCGTAAGGGGGATTGAACACTAGAACAGGTTGCCCAGGGAGGTTGTAGAGTCTCCATGCTCAGAGATATTCTGATTGGACACTGTCCTGAGCAACCTGCTCTAGCTGATCCATCTTGGAGCAGAGGGTGGGAGTAGAAGATCTCCAGAGGTCCCTTCCAACCTCAACCATGCTGTGATCCTATGATAATCCAGAGGTCACTGTCTTTTTGCCAGTAATTAGAAATGGCTTTTATATTGTAGCCAGGGAATGGAGGAACAGAAGGAAGCATTAAAGCAGGGATTAGCTGTCTGCTCTCAGTTAGTACTCTCCTGACACCAACTGATGGTCACTAGTTTTTGGGAGACCAGAATGAGCCACCAAATCGGTACAACAAGGCCTATGGCCTTAGTCACGGCAGTTCTGCATTTAATGACATTTTTCCTCTCTTAAAGGCTCAGTTCACGTTCAAAGATAAGGAAGATTTACTCACGCACACACACACTGTCTAATCATAGCTTCAGTCAAACCCAGAGGAAGCCCAAGTCTGAGCTACAGGAAACATCTGTCATTGCTAGTGAAACCTTCAGTATTTTCATTATTTAAGTCCTTGGTCAACTTCTTATTAGTGTCTCAACCAACTGACCCTCCATCTCTGCTGTACCAAAGGAAAACAGGTTTCTGCTTTCCTTTAGACACCAAGGAATTTTTCCTTTGAGAGTTATCAGTTTGTTTAGCAAATGGACAAACATGAACGTCACTGCAAAGCTGTGCTTATAGAGGCAACTGAAGGATCCAGACACCAAAGGAAGCACAACTAGCTTCCTGGCCAGACAAAGAAGTCCAGTGTTGGTCTCTATGTACAAAGGTAGACCCAGGAGTAACTAGAGGGTATTTCAGAACATAGGAGCAAAAAAATGCAGAGTCTGATGGAAAACGAAGGCTGTCTAATATATTAGCAGTGATCTCTTACAATCCCATTAATTTACCTTTTTTGCCTGCTTTTTAAGCATCACTGTGCAGTGATAAGCAAATTTCATACTGCATCATACCCAGCTCAGCCAGTCACTTCACACAGCAGTGTTATGTGCTATGGCACCTCCAGCCTTCCTTGGTCATGCTAAACGTGTCAGTGAAGTGTCCCTGCTGGTCCTTACAGCTGGTTCTTACCAGCTGGCTCTTGCCAAGTTCATTGCATCTTGCAGATCTTTGCACATCCTGCACCAACCAGCCTAATAAGTTTACAGACAGAGAAAATCTGGACACAGACCCTTCCTGCTCTGCCGATCTTGCCTGTGCAATCTCTAGATATCTGCGGCATTCAACATATTGGCTTTATACAGCAAACACCTCCACCCTGGAAGCTTGCAGACGGATGCAGTCTCCATGAGAAGCATGTACTGCCACTATTCCATGCTCAGCAGAACTGTCCCACTAATGCCTGCTGTCAGTATTTCTGTCCTTCCTGTAAATGCTGCAGCCTCATACACCATGGCAAGGAACACCTTGCCTGGCAGGCAAGGATTTGGTTTGATTCTTTTTATATAGTTTCCTGTATCATTCATGCTTTGCTGCCAAACCTAACAGTCCTTTTTTTCCTTGCACTTCTCTGGGACTCAGAAAGGAGAAGAATCTCGGTGAGGCCTGAACGGAAGGATGTCCTTTTAACATTGAATTATAGAATCATTAAGGTTGGAAAAGACCTCAAGGATCATCAAGTCCAACCGTCAACCCAACACCACCCAACCCACTAACCCATGTCCCCAAGCACCACATCTCCACATTTCTTGACCCCCTCCAGGGATGGTGACTCCACCACTTCCCTGGGCAGCCTGTTCCAATGCCTCATCACTCTTTCAGTGAAGACATTTTTTCTAATATCCAGCCTAAACCTCCCCTGGTGCAACTTGAGGCCGTTTCCTCTTGTCCCATCACTTGTTCCTTTAGAGCAGAGCCCAGCACCCCCCTCACTGCACCCTCCTTTCAGGCAGTTGTAGAGAGTGATGAGGTCTCCTCTCAGCCTCCTCTTCTCCAGACTGAACCCCCCCAGCTCCCTCAGCCGCTCCTCGTCAGACCTGTGCTCCAGACCCTTCCCCAGCTTCGTTGCCCTTCTCTGGACCTGCTCCAGCCCCTCAATGTCCTTCTTGTGGTGAGGGGCCCAAAACTGACCCCAGGATTCAAGGTGCAGCCTCACCAGTGCCGAGTACAACATGCTCCAGTCCAGTGAACACTCCCTTAGAGAATAAGCTCAAGAGAGAACTGGAGATGGAGCTACCATCTCCCAGAAGGGAACAAGGAGACTGCCCAAACGCCTGCCATAGGAAGGTATCACTGTCTACATGACCGGAGACTCGCCTGCTCTTTGCTGCACTTACAGATTCCACATGCATGAGAGATCTTTAGTAACATACAAATACAAAAAAGTCCTCAGGAGAACAATTTTATTGTCTCTTGCAGTGAACACTCTGGGACAGCTTCCTTCTGAATGTCTGAGAAATGAAGATTAGATATGACGGAGGAACTCTGAGCCTAACAGCATATCATGTTTTTCCAGGTAATCTAATAAGTTACCTCCCACTAAAAACTGAACTTCTTTATATCTTCAGAGTACCACAGAAAAAAGCAAAACCGAAAGAAAAAAGCCTTCTACAACTATCTGGAAAAAAAAACCACAGTAGATAAGGAACATTTCTGTAAGTAAACGCCCAGTAACAACAATGCCAGTGACTGAAGTAAGGTTGACAGGATGTGCGCGCTCGTTACTCTCAGCTTTTTGTTAGGTTGTAGAAGAAAGTCTAATTTCAGGGAGTTATTTTATGATTTGCATTGCTGCAGACCTGCCCAGTGCTGATGTGTGATTAGATTAGAGGGCACTCGCTTGCCATACACTGCTGTTGCTGCTGAGAAACTATGTGGAGAAGATTTGGTAGCGACACCTCCGTACAACAAAGAGGTTATTAACAAAACACAGCGGGAGAGTGATAAGAGAACTGATTAAAGATCCCCATGGTCACAACTGTGCTCTCCTCTTGTCCCTGTGCCAAAATAGCTGGAAGATCTTGACAACAGTGTGTCCTTAGTAGGGGACAACATTACTAGCTACAGGGAGCACTTCTAAGGTGTTCACAACGTTTGCAAGCACTGTCAGAAAGGGTTTCATAAGAGCATCCATGCTTGGAACCACAGACTTCTCCAGCACAGCTGAGGTTTCCTAAGATGATGCTATGCTAGGCAACAAGATACAGACCCAGGGATCTTACCTGTCTCTGAGGACCAGTAGGTTCAGATTCTCGTCTCCTTTGTCGGATAGCTGGTGCTGAATGTAAGGGGGAGTGAGCTGGACTTGCGGTCTGCTGTTCATGTTTACTGTCAGATACTGTTTGAGAAGGTCCTTCATGCCTGTGGGAGCTGTCCTCCTCAGTCACAGGCTGCATACCCCGACTTCGCCCATCGTGCGTCTTCGGCCTGACTGCAGCATCTGCCCCCAAGCGTCTTCTCTCCTCACCCTCTTCAATAGGTCTTAGTTCCTCAGGCTCCTCATCTGTGGTTCCAGAGGTGCTTGGCTCAGCACCTGGGTGAAAGTCCTTCAGCTCTGTCTCCTTGTCAATGATAACCCACTCCTTGCTATCAAAGTCCTCCTCCTCCGCGAGCGGCACTGAGCGGAAAGCGTTGCTGAGAGCTTCGTGTTCCACCGAAGCAGACACGTCCATCCTGCCACTTGCCTGCCGGTCAGCCTGGCCGGTGTCAATGGAGAGCATCTGGGCTGGCTGGGAGGAGCACATGAGCCGTGATGGAGAGCCAGGTAAATCCATTCGAGATCTAAAGACGGAACATGAAGCCATTAAAAATACATCAGGTTTGTAATTAAAGTTAGGGATCATAAGAGTTGAGAGAGAACCTGTACAGTCTTTCTGACTCATTTCTTGGTAGGCTTCAGAATGACAGGCTTAAGCAAAAATATTTATTTGGAACCTACAATGGCATAAAGGTGTTCCCCCTGGAGAGCTTCAGTGTGACAGCCAATGCAGCATCTCTCTTGTAGATGCCAGGTTGTTAACCAGTTTCCCCCAACAACATAAATCTGCTCTTTCCCCTTTGGTTAGTTCTACTGGTTTGTGGGGAAAAAAAAAAAAAAAAAGCAAAAATAAAACCAAAACACCCCTAAATCCTAAATCTACTGTCTGACTTAAGAGTGTCTCTGCTGGGCTCCTAGAACATCTTCAGCTGCACTGTGCTATCTCTGTGGTGGCCACTGAGGCCACTAAGGTGGCCACATGAGTTTTTCAAAGACAGCAAGAATCTTTGACCCCATCGTGCACAGATGACCCCAAAACGCTTTGGAGGAGCAGGAAGGAAATCTAGCAAGCACCCTTTTACAAAGGGTTGTATAATGTTCAGTGGCTCACCATCTAAATAGCAGCAGCTTCTACAGCCATGCAGAAATACCTTTCCAAGAGGCTCTGGGAGCTCCCTGTGCCCCGACAGCCCTGGCAGCATCTCAGCTGGAAAAGCCAGTGGCACTTCTGTCTTTCTGCTCCCCAGCGTTATGATCCGTGCCTCTCGTTTGGCCATGCTGCTTGCTTTGCTTCTCTGTCTATCCCAGAGGCTATCAGCTTGCTGCACAAAGCCAGAGGGTCTGCTGCCCAGGAAAAGCCAGCGGCGGTGTGTTTTACAAAGGGATTTCAACAAGGACCATGCAGGAGCTTTGCAGACTCTTCAGGGAAAAGCCTTCCTACTTGTGAGAAGGCGTGAGGGGAAGCAGTGAAGTGGCTGCCCATTGGGTGAGGGTTGCTAAGCAAAACTGAGCATCTTCCACACAGTAGAAGGTCAGAACTGAGATGGAAAGAATTATAAGCAAAAATGAAAAATTTTTGATGAAGAAAGGGGAATTAGCAAAGGAGGTGAACCAGAGGCTGACGTAGAGAAAGTTGTGAACAAAAACAAAGATCACGGCAAAAGCCATCTGATGGATCTGAAAGAAGCAAGGATCTATTTGTTAAAGTCTTAATATATTATTATAGTGAATAGGGAGCACTAAGTATGCAAAGTAAGGATGAAAAATGGCCGATACTGTGTGTGTTCAGAAGTGGATTTTAAAAAGCTGTTGCTAAAAAAAAAATAAAAAGAAACTCTGGATTTAGCCAATGTCTTTATCCATTCCCCAGCAGAGAAGAGACTCTTAGGAGTGTGGGGTGGAAGAATTGACTCCAGAAAGACAGAAGAATTTCCCAGTGCTGGGAGTGAGCTCTGTACTGTGAAAAGACAAAAGCAGAATAAAGAGAAGGCTGTGTGTCAGAGTGGGATTGTATTTGCACCATACTTGGTGCAGGCTACTTGGAAGATCTTGAAAAAAGAATCTTGAAAGATTCTTGAAAAGAAAAAAGATCTGAGATGAGGGAAGGAGGCAGGAGAAAGAGATGCATTTTGGATAAAGCACATTTTCTATATTAAGTTAGCATGATGCTGAGCAGACAAGGAAGAATGGGAGAAATAAAGGATGGAGTTAAAAGCATTCACTGAATATACAGGACTAGTGCTGCTGACTGTTATAAATGGCTTTTTTCTCCTCCTACTTTAAAAAGCCTTTCTTCTGAGCAAGAAAAAGAAGAGGTAGCAAGACCCAATATTTGTTACTCAAACTCTAAATTATTAATAGCAACAAAACCAATCTTTCCTGAATTACAGAGAAGCATTACGGCTTCACCCAGCCACCCACAATGAGACAGGACCTAACGAACTGGGGGTAATGCTAGGGGCTCATCCTCTCTCTAGTTCTTTTTCATCCTCCTTCATTTCCAGCTACCATCTCCTTGTGACTGTTCCTCTTGGCTGACGTCTGTCAGATTGTCTCTGGGAAGAAGGCCTGTCCCATCCCTGCCTCTTTCAGAGGGACCATGCCACCAGCGCGTCCTGCAGCCACAGTCCGTGCCCTGACATTTAACGGGAAGAGGAAGACGGGGTAACAAAGGGTGTGAAGGGGGTTACCAGCACCAAGGGCTTATGTCTTGTAACACATGTTCTCCAGCACATAATACTTTAAAAAGCTTCTTTTTTTTTATTTCTATATTATTCTTGGGTTTTTTTGTTTATTTCATTGGTGTGGATCTGAGAGAAGGCATTGCTATCACCCTCAAAATCAGGGTACAAATGTACTGTTCAAGTGCAAACCGGTGCAATGCTATATGCTGAAAAATGAACACTGTTATTACTATTCATGAAAAATAATGAAATCATGAAACCCACAAGATCAGGATCTGCCAGCTAGCTCCCAGAATACATGCATCCCTATATGGATCCTAAGAAGATTCATTCTTCCCTCCCACCTCAGGCCAGCCAAAAGGTTTGTGACTCTTTACGTTATCTCTGATCTGATGCTTTGCCTTCCCTGACAAATGTCCCTCCTTCCATAGAATCCTAGAATGGCCTGGGTTGAAAAGGACCTTAAAGATCATCTAGTTTCAACCCCCCTTGCCAACCCTTAGAGCCAGCCTGGCCTTGAACCCCTCCAGGGATGGGGCATCCCTCTGGGCAACCTGGGCCACTGCCTCACCACTGGAACATCCCATCCAGGAAGAGGATGAGAATCATTCCCTCGAACTCTCCTTATGAACAGACATGAGTGTCTCGCCAGAGACACCATAAAGCCCATGCACACCTCCACCCAGAAATGCACTTCCAGTGCCTGCTGATCTAATGGTTGGGTTGGTCTCAACTGTCAATCCTCAAGAGATGGCTAAAAGCAGAGGAGGCTATGGAGGGGTGAGCAAACCTTCTTTCATGTAGATCTGCTTTGCCGTCAGCAGTGGAGAGGCGTTCCGACTCCGGGCTGTTCACACGGCGGTATCTGAGGGAGCGCACTTGTGCGGTGGGGGACTCCGGAGGCACTCGGACAGGGGAACTGGGGCAGACGCCATTTCTCTGCTCCTCTTCCACCATGCACTGAGTCTGTAAGGGGTAAACACAGAGAACCTCAAAATCTGACCAGCCGTTGATTATCTATCCTTCACCGTTACTCTGTGCATTCTTCCAGGAGACAGTTTCAGCTGCATTTTCACAATCTACACAAGCAATGTTTGAAGGAATGCGAGGATCCATATGCCCTGGCAGTTGTCTAGTATATATATCTAAGATCCAAACAAGGTATGGATCTTAAATAAACTCAAATATTTAAACATCTTTACAAGGTGGCCTTTGCATTTCCCATAATAGTTGATCCAAAGGAGTTATCATGGGCTAACCTACTGCATACACAAACCCTAACTGCTTATCCAAGATATCTAAGAGCTCTTGTTTGTCAATATTCATCTGTGCAGGGTCCACACATTATATTGCAATGTACGTACGTTTACTTCTGATGAACTTGATATTGCTAAGCCATCTCCTAATTCCCAGGGTGGTTTGGGTTTTTTGGGGGGTTTGTTTTTTTTTAAATCTCGGTCCTCTAAACAAAGTCTTTCAGGACATATACTCAACCACAACTTCTGTAAGAGCTTTCCACAGACCCAGGGTCATGCAGGGACCTGAACATGCTCGTGGACACTTGTGAGCATTGAGTGTTCATACTCTACTAGTACGTATTTTCTGTTTTCATATGGCCTTAAGTTAATTTGATTTTTTTTTTTTTTAATTTAGCAGCTGACAAAGGAGCAAAAGTAGGTGAAGCCAGTCAGTGTCCATACATCAGCAGATGTAAACCGTCCAGGTGGGGTTTGGAATGCATATCTAAGGACCCTTTGCAGCTAGGCGGAGCGGAGGAGAACTTTCAGGCATTACAGGAAAAGCAGACTAGATGATAATGATTTAATCTGTAACCCATTCAGGCCAGGAGAAGGGTAGTGACAGAAGAAGGTCCAATGTGTTTGTGGAAGGAGCAAAGTGCTTCTGTAACTGTAGGGTAACAGATAAGATCCAAGAGCAGACAGCTGGGGACGGTGTGGGAGAGAAGGAAGAGGTTTCTGACAAAACACAGCAGGAGAACTTTGATCCAGTGGAGTAGGGAGAACCAGACGGAGGATTTAGAAAGGTCAGTGGCAGTAAGCACGGCAACTGTCCTCAGCAGAGAAATGGGAGAAGTGGGACAGAAGGAGATGTGAACTGTGTGAACAGAGAAATGAGGATGACCTTAGAGAGGTACTGGAGAGAAAAAACACGGCGAGATCTACTCGTCACCTAAATACAAAGAGCAAGACAGGGAGAGGTAGAGTTACTTCTAGTGCTACAAGACCTGAAGATGAAGGATGGTGAAGCTGTGAATACCAGAAGGGTGTTTTATACACCAGCTGCCCTCACCGTTCTGAGAGACACAAGGGATGCCTGAGATTACAAGCAGAGGTGAAGCTGTGTGCTTTACGTATCGAACCTGCAGTCCCCTTTTTTTCTCCATGTTGTGACTGAGACTTAAATAAAAAGTGGTTCTCTCTCGGAGAACGTTCAGACTAAAGATAATAAGCCTAGCAGGCAAGAGTCAGACTAAAGATAACAGCCCTTGGAGAGAAAGCATAGACTTGGTTAGCTTTGGAGAGCGTGATGACCCGGGCTCTATTTCACAGACTGCAGAGTAGCTACAGAGCTTGTCTGAACTGAAGCGCTCACTGCCACACTGACTAACTCCCTGAGCTCCTTTGCCTGGAAGAAATAGCACATCCCTTGGCAGGAGAGTCACCTGGCCACGCTGTGAATCTTGCAGAAACCTCTCCTGCCTCTAGCTGCTGTTAGGACAGGGCTTATGAAAGCCAGCGCTGGGTACCTAAGACATGACATACAACTAGTACGCAGAAAGGACTCCCTTGTGCACATCTCTGCCTGACTGAACAGCATCAAGGCACCTGGTGGTTCAAAGGAACAGAAAAACACATATGAGTTACCAGGATTTTTCTGTAATACTCTTTTTTTTAATTTTTTTTTTTTTGTATGTTGTGGCAACAGAACTGTCCCACTCTACCAGGCTTTTCTAATTTCCTCGGTATTGGGCAATGCTGCTGGTGATGCTCCATGCTGCTGGTGATGCTCCATACAGATAACACGTTGATCCAAATTATTCGCATTGGAGAATTTGAAGCAAGGTAGATGAGATTATTTCTTGTCCGTGAATAATATTTCCTAGCAAGGCTAAGGATAGGGGAGATATCTACAGGGCTGAGAGAAGGACCAACTTGGTGCCAGTAGAGACTGAAGTGAATTCTGGTCAGACCCAGAAGACGAGTAGATTTAACGCGCTAGTCCACAAACGTCCATTGAAGACAGGCATGTGAAGTGAATCCAGTATGCCCTGATAATATTTTAAGTCTGTCTAATGCAGGCTTCTCTCCTAACAGATTCTGTATGTATCTGATGTCATGCCGTGTGACATTCTGATTTTAAAATAAGAATTGAGATCAACACAACAAATACTAATTTACTTACAATATGTAAAGTTGATCTCATAAACTAACAGGTAGATTCTCATACTTAACATTCACTATGGAATCATCATTCCATGGGGATGCCTCCAAGAAATTAGGTAACATTTACAAGAAAGGACTGAGAAACACCTTAGGGATTATGAGAAAAAAACCAACTGAAGTCGGTTTATACACTTTATTCAATCTAAAAAGTCTAATATGATCTTGGAATGCAGAAATATGAGAATATTAACTGACACTTTCTCTAGCTCTTCACAGGGGTGAAACCATCATTAGATGCTCTTTACAGACTTTCATACCTTTAGAAAAGACAGTGAAAATTGGAAGAGAAAAATTAGTGATGATTCAAGGTGTAGAAAAATGTGGCTTATGAAAACATCTCTGATGAAATGTATTTACCCAAGAGGTTAGGACACAATAAAATTTTGGTTTATAATTTCCAAACCTGGGACATTTCTGATATTGTATCAGCTATGCAAGTACTAGAATTCCATTGCTTGAAGTATCAAGAAGTATAGATAACGATTGTACTAAAGATTCACTCTGGCATTATTGGCCCCTAAAATGTAATTTGCATAAAGATCCAAATTAATCCCAATGGCTTTTACTCTGTGAAAAAATCGTTTGTAATCTCCCCTTTCCACAGGGAAATTCCACAGTGCTCTTTGGGCTGCACGAGGTAGGATGCTACATCAGTGGATCCAGGCATCCATTGCCCTAAGTCCAACAGCCACAGGAGACAAAGAAATGTTCTTTACTTTGCTGATGCTGATCCTGAGTTTGTTGCGATTCACATCTGTCTCTTCCCAGACCTCAGCCTCATTGAAAGCAGTGTTTGGAGCCTGCCCAAGACCTTCCACAGGCCGGCCTGATAGGATGGGAGGAGCATTCTCTTGATCACTCAGATGTTCACCCTGTAGGACATCCTCAGTGTTCTCACGAAGCAAGTCCCCAGGTACCGGAGTGACATTAACCACCCTATGGAAAAGACAAGAAGAAGAAAGGTAAAATTATTAGGAGGCCTATCACCCTGTCCCACAGAAGCTCCTTAGCAGCTTTTAGGGTTTACCAGGTTTAAAAAACAGGCAGTCCAGCATTATCCCAGGTATGACAACCTGAAACAGAACAGGAGGATTCCCCAGAACATGTAGTCACAAAGACAGTGGGATGGATCAGTGAAAGCATCTTGGGACCCTTGATATGCAGGGTGCAGCCTTTTTCAGAAGTGCTCATTACACAAGATTTAGCTTAGAAGGAACTTTGCATGAGCAAATGAGGCTTAACAGGCCATATAGTTTTTATCTTCTATAATATTACGAAGGATTATTGTTATCCCTTAACGTCAGCCCCCTCAAAAGCACCAAGACAGACCAGTGAATTAAGCCTTTTCAACTTTTGTTCGGACTCTTTCCATCTCTGAGAACCCAGCTCTATGACCTTTGCACCAGCACACAGACTCATAGAATCATGGAATCACAGAATGGTT
>NW_010119328.1:0-6978 GCF_000699245.1 Pterocles gutturalis | reverse complement strand
TCTGGACCCACTCCAACAGGTCCACACCTTTCTTGTGCTGAGGGCCCCAGAGCTGAATGCAGTACCCCAGGTGGGGTCTCACGAGAGCAGAGCAGAGGAAGGTCACATATGGTGGCAATTTTATACCATTTCCTAAGCTAACAGCAGTATCATAACACCCACTTTTTAAAAAGTTTGCATGAGGAGAGATTTTGCATTTCCAATCGTATGCTACTAGAACACAATGAGTTAGTGGCCTTGAATTTTTGCCCCTCATGGCAGGGGCGAATGGAATATTTTGTCCTCATGCTATTTATTGAGCTTTCACTTAAACGATTTCCCAGATAAACGATCATCAAGCATGCATAATTTTTACAACATGTTCTTCTTTTTCATCAAGGCATTCTTTGATGGATCCACTAAATCATCTCCATATCAAAATAACACATAAATACTTTGGGTTTGATTGTTTTCACATCTGTGCATTTGCCTCCATGACATTACATTTTTCTCAGTCTCATAACTATTCATTTTTCTGTGCACAGTATAAACATCTAGAAAATCCTCTTTGTAATTTCTCTATATGCTGTTCTGTACTTGAACCTTTCTCCAGACAGTCTGCCATCTCAAGATTCATTGACAAGATTCAGGAAGACCCATAAAACTGCCAAAAATCCCAGTGGAGTTCTCTGAGCTACAGCACAGCACATAGTCTCACAAGTGAGAAAAGCAACTGTAAGCATGTGCTCTTGGCATATGTTTGTATTTCAACTTGAGATCGCTTCAAACATCGCTGTGCTCCTTCTTCACTGGGAGGTCTTCCACACTATGCAATGATCTTAAGCCAAAAGGGAAGCAACGGTGACTTTAATATAGCCCCCTCTTCTTCACTTGGGTAAAGTACCTGACCTTCATTTCAGGGGAAAAATGGTGTCTAAATATGTTTATCGTGGTAGTTTGAATATTTATTTCCCAGTCCTGAGGAGGTATAAGGTACATATTTTTTAGTATCTCTTTTCCCACACTTTTCTGCTATTTTGTTAGTGTCAGTTATTCAACAGAATATCTCAACTTCACACTTCACTGCCTTCCCAGCTGAAAGCCGTGAGCTATCACTGATAACGACAGAAAAGCAATGCATCATAGAAAAATCTACTTTGAAAACTACATTAAAGTTTTATTAATGAAGTGACTCGATGTACAAGGAAACGCATTTCGTATAAAACCTGAGTCCCTATAGCATGGAACTTCCTATCTGAAAGGAGCAGCTGCTATTCTGTAGTCAGTACATACAAGAACTGAAAGTTTCCTGCATCCATACCACCTTCTGCTACCTATGACAGTACCTACACTCTGCTTTCAGTACCCATCACGCTAACCTCTCCATCATCACCAGCCTACAGGTTGAAATGAATGAAGGCTTGAATGTCTATAAAAGTTAACAGGATGGCAAGATGTTAGGCATTTCTTTAAACGTGCTTCTTTCAAACACAGCCCAGCAGAAGCCAGACAATATTCATGTCCCAAGCCAGTAAGTACAAAAATTATGTTTTTACAGGAAATTTCCTTATGCAAAGAACATAGCATCAGCTGTTCCAGAGAGAAGGGAAGATTTCACCTTACTTAAACATTGAAAATGGGTCTATTTGACCACAAAGAAGGTAATTTTCCCCAAATGTCCCACTAAAAAACTTCTTAAAGCTGCATTCAATTACAACAAACATCTGTATATGTTTCTTTTCACAGATACAATCTTTGCCAACACTCATTGCACAGTGTTTGCATTACATAGCTGATTTTATTGCTATCAGTTTACCATATCCCTATACTAAACACAAAAATTCTAAAAAGCTGGTCAAATCAATAATCCTTAAAAGAAAAAAAGTTCATCTAACACATCTCAAAAATATAACCAGGCTTTCTAAAGCTCCAAGACCATTCTCATCAGCTTTTCTCTGCGGTGGCAGCCAGTCACAACAGCAGCAACATTGCACACAACTAGAGCACACTAGGAGGCTTAATTAATTATCTTTTATGACTGGCCTTTTTTACCAGATGAGAGGCATTTATTTTAACCCAGTTATTATGCAGACATTTATTTGGCTGAGCATATGCCTGGAAACAAATAAACTTTTTTTAAAAACAAGATTCAAAGCAACAAATTTGAACTTAACACAGACAACAATAAATAAAAACATTACTACTGTTAAATATACTACACGATACAACACAAATTAAAGTTACATGTTCTCTATGTGTATAGGTCATAGTAAGTCTTGAGAAATTTAGTGTACTACAGATTAAACCTCTTGCCTCTAAAATACATTTGCAGGTCAGCAGAAAAAAAAAAAAAGAAAGTAGAAATCTAAGACATAGAGGTTATCTTCTGAAGAAATTAAATCGAGTGAAAGAATCTGATTTTAGACCAAGCACCCAGTAGAATGCTGTGCCTGTAAAACTCCACAGAACAATAATCCTTTAAAATGTACACGCATTTACGTACACTTTTTGTCTTATGGGACCAGTGCATAACCACGATAACAGTACTTTAATATTCAACCATCCTTTAACATACCAGTCCCAGGCAACCGATACAGACAGAACTGGAGTAGATTAGGTCAACTATTTACCCATGTTCCCAGAAATAGCTTAAATTTGACCTCAGAACATCTACTACCTATCTGTACACTCACGCTGGCAGCTCGCTGATCCTATTCTAACATAATAGCCTGATTTCAGAACAAATTCCACTAGAAGAGTTTTAAAATACAGGTAAGAGCAATCAGCACCAACTCATATTGCAATAACTACACTTACTACAGGTTCCCCTGAAATATTGTGTTATATGAAATACTCGAACAATGCTATTTGGTCACTATTCTAGCCACATAAATGCTCTTGAATTACCTCTTTTATTCCATGACTGGTGTATAGCTTTGGCCTACAACATCTGAATCCGTTAACAGTAACGGTATTAGGGCATAATACGAAGTTTGGATCATGCAGCTTCCTAAGCACGGGTTTTCATTTGATAATAGATCTCTACTGTTGGAATACTGTAGCTGTGTTCCTACTGCACAGTCCATGCTCACACTGACATTCAGATTTAATGGATCCAAACTTGTGGTCTAGAGCACACCAAGCAAGAAAGCTTGAGCCGTCTCTGCTCCATAAAGCAGATACATAATCACAAAGCAGAAAAGCAAGTGCTTCGCGTAGTTGGATCTCGCCCGAAATTAACTATTCTGGAAAGCCCACACTCATTGCCAGAAAATTGGCATGGAATACACACATTGACTTTGACTTCTTTCTAGAAAGGTACAGTTTAAACACCATCTCAAACTCCAGCTCCAAGAACAGCAGAAGCCTGCCACACCTGAATCAGAGGCGAAGCTGGCTGCCTGATGCCTCACAAAGCCATGGTGCAAAGCACACCTCAGCCTACCTTAGGTCCATGTTCCACCAACCTGTCCAGACAGTGTCCAAACACCAGCCAGTGCTCAGTCACACGACTCACTGAAAATTTTGCATCATCGTTATTCAGCCCAGCTACAAACTAGGAAATTCACTTCTACACATCCTTTTGTTTTTACTTCACCAAAGTACCAGGCAATTTTCAGCCCTGTCTCTCCTTCAGCCAATATGACTTGTTTTCTATTCACATCACCACAAAAACCTTTTCAGATCAAATGCTGTCTTCAGATTGTCTTTAACAGGTATTTATATTATGCCATTGTTTATGCTTTCTTCTGTGAACATCCATTTAAGCCAAAAACCTCTGCAAGTACAGCTACTATCAAGCAAGGCAACACAAAGTGTGTTTCAACTTCTCCCAGAATTACCACTGCAACGTTAAACTGATTCCTTAGCCCACTGGAGAGATAAGTCACTGACTGATTACAGCTACACGCCACACAACAATTATGCATAAATGTCAATACTTCAAAGACCTGGAGAATTTCAGCCACTAGTCAACCACTGGTTATGCAGCGAGATTAAATCCGTAGTGTTTAAATTGTTATGACCAGTATTTCCAGTTTTGTATTGTCCAGTATATTTTTCTGTCTTCTAGAATTTGACAGCACCTTGCCAATATGTATGGACACACTGCCAAAGAACCCTTTGAACTGTTACTAAATGTACTTAATTCTAGAGCTTTTATAGCACACTCAAGTAATCCTTTGGTTCAAAAGCTCTGCAAAGAAATTAATTTTCACCAAGAACTTTAGTTAATTTTTCTACACTGCTCCAGCAATTAACACTTCCAAAATTAACTGAACCTCTTAGCACCACAAGGGATAAAATTAATCTCCACCATTTTCATTTTCTGGGTGAAACAGAAGCAAAAGGATGAAGCAGTTTGCCAGGGCTGCACAGCAAATTAAAGGCAAAGGAGATAATATAACCAAAGCCAAATACAAACTCCCATTGTTCCTTCTGAGAAGGTCACCCCCCAGACAAACTCCTATCTAAAACCCCTTTTCCAAGTCCAATTTAGCAATACGATCTGGTTTTTTCCTTGAGGGTTTTGAAGTCAGTGTCATCAAATAGAAAGAACTGGATTTGACATACAAGCATAAAAAGGTTTGGGACAGGATACAGCTTATTATTGATTATATCAGCTGTTTCTACTCATTTATGGTAGAAGAAACATACAGGTCCTCTTGGAGCACCATTTCATATGTATACTAAATGTCTGGCAAAAAGCAGTAGGCAAAGGGGGTCTGGGAGATCCTTCACTGCTCAGTCACAACTTCTACACAAGAACATGCTAACAGGGCCAGAAACACAGCACAAGATTCACAGTCCTGTGAAATAAACAGAGGGTGACCCAGTGCCTCTGTAAGAGGGATAACGATTCAATTTAACAAACATCTGTTTTGACTGCTGTATAAAAGAGAAAATCAGAACCACATAATTTTTACACTAGACTAAAATGTGGGTTTATGCGAATATTTTCTCAGAGGCTACAGAATGCCATATTCAAGATCCAGAGAGCATGGCCAGAGCCTCTGTCACCCTACCAAGTCTGTGGCCGCTCTTATGGGACAAGACTGGTGATCGTCTCTGAATAGCAGACAAGGATGCAGACAAGGATGTCAAGGAGACATCACTACAGCGTAACTCAGAAAACACACTAACAGTCAGGCAACGACCACCACTTTGACAGCAGGCAGGGCTCAGTGTTCTCAGCAACTGCAGTCAATTTACAGATAGTCAATTTACCATCTTAACGCTGTGGAGAAGCTTTTCAATTCAGCGTTCTGAACCAGGGCTCTCAAGAAAAATTGTTACAAAGAAAACATTGTCACTAATTATTTTCAGAATCTGCAACTGGTTCACTAAGTAGCTTGCCATATAACGCCCAGTTCCTCCCTCAACCACAGAAAGAAATATCTGCTTCTCCACTCCCCGAACTTCAGCCTATAAATAACCTTCCCATCACTTCTCCAGAAGGCATCAAATGGTAAAGTACAGCATTGTCCACCAAGTACACGCAAATCTGACATGATCCACCACATTACTCAGTCACATGCTTCCACAACCGCCGAAGAAATTACAGATCAACACGAAGTTACTATGAACAGTAGTGCATGCTGGTCCAGACTGATAAACTTGTAAATTTTTCTAGTTCAAAGGAGAGCTAACAGATAATCCCATTAGACCACACACAAGCCAGTTCCCTATTTTCAACTACCACAACTACTGAACACAAGAGACATAAGAACAAACAAACAAACAAAACCTCTCAAACTAAAATTTACTTTCCAGAATGAAAATTAAAAAGGAAAACTCATCTGGTTTAAAAATTCCTATTAATACTAGTAATTACATTTTCCAGAATAGTAAAAGTTAGCATTAGGTTTTGTTTTGTTTGTTTTTCAAGAACTTTAAAGCTATGCTTGGTGCAGTTATTTGAATCAGTCTTTATTTTTTCTTTGGAAAACATATCTTTGTGTCATTTATTTCTCTCCACTACAGACCGTAACTTAATAAAGTAAATTTATTCTGTTTTATGGTAGAATTCATTAATCTTGAGAATGGTTATTTCTGAACAAATGTTGAAGTCAATAATGTCACTCCGTAAGCAGGAAGAACTGTTTGCTTTTGCATCATAACTGTCAAATCCAGAAGGCTAATAAAACAAGACACTTCATTTATCAAACCAAAGCATACACAGGTCTCCACAGTTTATTATACACTTTTAGACAAGCACTTTTACCCCAGCCCACAATGAATCATTTGTTTGGAAGGATGCTAGTCTTAAATAATCCACTGTCCTGTCCAGACCTAGCGACACATTTCTACACGATTAACACACTTTCAAGAGATGACACATTGGTAAGACTTAACTTTTATTAAGTGTACAATAGGACCAAACCATGCAAAAAGTTCTGGAATCTTATTAGGCATCAATCTGCATTTTTAAACAGTTAATCTCATTAAAAAATCTAGTTCTAAGGGCCCTGGCAGAGTAACTCTGTCAGATCTGTGAAACTTAGCTAAAAAAAAAAAGCTAAAATTTCTTTCTGCCACCTTCATTTGGGAGGTGGCAATCTCTCCCTGAAAGATGGATCAGCCTCCGAGACAATAAAATCTGAAGCACGTCTCCTGCTTCCCATCATTACCACTGGACAGGATGAATTCTTCAGATTACAGCGCAACATAGCTTTGAGATGAGATGTTCAGTCTGCCCAGTCCAACCCAGAACCAGCTATGCTTTGCAATTAAACCTGCTACTACCTATGGATACTCAAAAGATTAATATATACATGTCCTCCCACACTCCAGATGTAAAGATCCGAAGAGTAACCTGCAATAAATACAGCTAATATATCACCACACATAACCCCCTGCCAAAGAAAAAAAAAAAATAAAAACAAAGCCATAACCCTTCACTACAGATAAAAGCATCACCTAACGATGCAGAGATAAAATATTTCCATTAACCTCTCTACAAGACCAGGATTTCCCAAGCAAACCAAGAACCAGCCCGGC
>NW_010119327.1:0-405 GCF_000699245.1 Pterocles gutturalis | reverse complement strand
ATCTTAGACAATGTTTATTGCAGATTCTCATTTTTTTAGCTGCAGCATTATTTGTGTGGGGATTAGCAAAAAAGCACATAAACTGTACACAGTTACATTTGTTTAGTCTGTAAATCTTCTCAGTAGTTTTAAAAAAGCAGTTAAACTGTTTTGTTAAAGAAAAACAATTACCTCTGCAATCTCATCTGGACATTTTAACTCAAACATTTTCAAGGAGTACAAAATTAAATTCTAAATACAGTTCTGCTGTAGGTATGATGCTTCTTTGCTTCAGAAAGTGGAGCATTCTAAACATCTTGGCTCACCGGTGAATGTGAACTGTTAGCCACAGGAAAAAAAAGCTGGTTTCTGGTGGATAAAAACCAGTTATTTCATAAGTAATTTATCACATTGCCATTGTCAATA
>NW_010119326.1:0-8789 GCF_000699245.1 Pterocles gutturalis | reverse complement strand
ACCCAAACCCTTCTGTGACTCTATGAGATCCGCCACAGTCGCACCCATTCCCTGGGGGGACACATGGCAGGATACAGGGGAGAGGGCCTCTCCACTGCAAAAAAAATCCCCAAAAAAAGTGTTGCTTTTGTGTGGTAATTTCTGAGAGAGCACGCAGCTTCCCTGCATCTCCGCAGATCAAGGCCAGCAGAGCCCTAAGCACGGCGCGGGCCATCATCAGTTGCCATCATCGCGCATCCTTGGGAAGAAGACAGCGCCCATCTCACAGGGTGGGGTGGCCTCGCCTGCAAGAGGGGAAAGAACCCCAGAGCAGAATGGCTGGGAGCGGGGAGGGAAGGAATCGCAGAGGTTACGGGCGAGCGTTGGCGGCTGAGATCCCCAATCTCAGCCAGTTACATAAGCAGCGAGGCTGGGAATTGCATAATGACATGAATCATCCGCACGGTTTCATTTTCAAAGGCTTCCCGGGGCTACGGAGCCAGCGGGATCCAGTACCTCCAGAGACCCCCCAGCTCGCTGTCTTGCTCCTGCTGTTTCCGGAGCTCTCGCGGGATCCATCCCTCCCAAAAGCAACGTCTTGTTCAACCTCGCCGTGGCTCCTGCCCTGGTTTCTCCCCCCGTGAACGCCAGGATTGTTTGTGCTGGCAGTTGGGCTGTGGGTGAACGTGGTTCAGCTCAAGGACGTGTAAGACATCTGCCAGACGGGGAGCTCACGGCTTTGCAAGTTTTACTCCTTCTCGGTAAGATTTTTAGGCAGAACGTTGAATAAAAATTTCACCCTCTCCTCTAGAGCATCCTCAGTGGGGATGTTCTATTTTAGCACCAACTCCTGCGTGTTTGGCAGGGAAACACTCCCTGCTTCGAGCTGCTCAAAACCTCAGGACGGCAGTTAAAACGATGAATTAAGTATGAAAAGCCCTTTCCCCAGCGGAGACCTGCCTTTCCGTCGGCTGCAGACACGGTGTTTCAGCCTATGGAGAAACATCTGCCAATAGAGGTCTGAAGGAAGGCGATCCCAACACAGAGCTTTTCTAATTCGGGGGTTTATATGCCATAAATACCTTCCTGATAATTTTTTTTCCATCCATTCTTTACTGATGCTTGGGCAGGAGTGAAAGCTGAGAAAAAAAAATCTGCTTTTTGCTGAGTTACCCCTGAAGAGCTGTAAGACTTTGCAGGGCCGTTTGCAAGGAGCAGCTGGAGGAAATGCAGGAAAGCCAGAAAAAAAGCAGCAAAATGAGGGGCTCCAGCGACCGACAGATGCAGACATGTTCCGATGAGAAAAACTAACTTTTCGAAGGGGAACCTATTGCAAAATGAAAAGCGGGAGACGCTGTACGCACAGCCGGAGTGAACGCCCAAAGAGCTCCCTGGAGCACGGGGCTCCTGCAGCAATCCCAACGTTGTTTGTTATATATTATCTGTAACTTCTAAAAAAAAATAATTATCAAACAGCAGGATTTTCCACCTGCATGCACGGTCTGCCCAGGACCATGGACCCGATCCTGAGCGTTGCACAAGCACCTACACACCCATTCGCCTGCTTCCTGCCCGTTGATTTCCATGGGATGTGCAGGGGCAGCTCTTCTCTCCCTCCAGACTCATCTGTAGATGAGCAATCAAAGCGTCCCCAATTTTTTTGGAGAGACCAGTATGATTTTCTTCAGCGGGAGGCGGGAACGATGCCGGGCACCGGCACGCAAGAGGGATGGATCATAGGGCAGGTGCAGAGAAAGGCGTCTACGATAACGGGGAACCGAGAGTAGAGCTTAGGAGAAGTGAAAAACTTCCTTAGCCAGCAAAAGAGAGGAGGAGAGGAGCCGGTTAGAAACACCCAGGAGGAAACAGAGGGTGGAAGAGAGCTGGTGACATTACGGGGTGATGCTGGGACAAGGAGCAAGCGCTGGAGCAAACCCCAGCCCAGCGCAGCCATCGGGAGCTGGAGCTGGCAGGGGAAAAGGAAGAAACGCTGATGTTTTGGGCAGCAGAGGGAATTAATTCATAACTAAATGTCATTCTTCTATGATTTAATATTAACGGACTGCAGAAAGTCGTCTCTATTATGGAGGGATGTTGCTTTTTTCCTTTTTGCTGCCAGGTTTTTTTTAACACCCTTTGGAAGAAGCATCCCCTGCTCACCCCGAGAGCAGGCACGGGCTGGCACGCTCAGATGGATCAAGGAAGCCCAGGGGAAAAGGAGATTATTTTCTGGAAGTCCTCAGACCTGCAGCTGGAGCCACATTTAGCCCTGGCTGAGCTGCTTGTCGTCTGCAGCCCCACCGGCAGCAAGCCCTCTCCTGCATCCCTGGGAGCAACCTTGTCCCAGGATTTCTCCAGCCAGCCACCCACCACCGATCTCTCCTGGAGGATATTTCAGAGCCCTGCAGTGTCTCAATCATGTTTCAAGCCAGAAATTCCCTGCGTGGCTCACTGCTTTACACCACTGTCTCCATTTCTTTGTAAAATTAACATTTTCAAAGCCTGGGGGATAATGACAGGTCCCAAGATGGGTAACAAGGCTCCCAAACCACCCCTCAAGTCCACAAGGTGATGGCTCGAGACACCAAGGGTTTAATCCATGGGATGGCTCAAGCCAGGGGCACACATGCAGCAGGTTCAGGATAGAGCTGGGATGCTCTGCCCAGCTGCATGGAGCATCACGATGCAGATCAGCACCTCCAGGGAGGCACTGGGACCCAACTGGGAGCCAGGAACCACAGAGAAGGTGGGCTGGGATCTATTTTTGACCAAACCAAGGTCCCCAGAAACCCCTTGGGTGCTGCAGGGAAAGCAGCAAACCAAACAGCTGGGTTAGGAATGCTCGTGCGAGGCAGGATGAAGCATTTCAGAGCCTGGGAATGCCACCCACGCCCAGCAGCACGGCTGGCAAAGGCAGGAGAACTGGAAGAATAGGAGGGAAAGTGATGCCACAGTGGGGAGGCGATGCTCCTTTCTAATGCCTTTCACTTTTCTGGCATCTTCTGTCTGACCATGAGACACTGTAGACCAGAGCAGGGAGTGAAAAAAAAAATGCAGTCATGAAATTTCTGCACACAACTGATAAAAGGCCCTTTGGAGCAGATCGATATGGCTTGGACCATTGGTGAGAAATCAGATCCTGATGGGAGCTTGGATAAAGGATGGTCCCTTGCCCGCTGGAGCCGAAACAGCAACCGGGGGTGAGCTGCTGCACTGCACTGCCTCAAACAGATGATATAGAAGATTATCACATACAGCTGGTAGGGTGAAATATAGACAGGAATTTTGATAAATTCCTGACTCAGCACAGATCTGGCCCGTTTGCATGGCTGGGTACCCTTGATGCTGCTCAGAACCAGCCCTAAGTGTCCCTTTTTCACCTCATTTGCCCTTGTTCTTTGATTTATTCCAACATCTTTGGTATTTTCCTTTCTTGCTGTGGACCTGGAGCATGAAGAGCTCGGAGCTTCCTCAGGTTGGACACGAAGCAGCAGGACCTGAGAACATCATGGTCCAGAGATCCCACCCGTATCCCAGTGCACTGCTGGGGTTCCAGCTGGAGAAAGCCCCTGGCATGGCTGCAAACCCGTGCAGACCGTGGAAATGTGCCTCAGACACATCCAGGTGAGACAGGAGTGAGGGAAAGCAACTGAGAAATTGCCCAAAAGCTCCAGAGATCCAGGAGCATCCCTACAGCACCTTGCAGAGAGCCTTGGGCATAAGGTGCCTCTTCAGCAAAGAGAAGCCTGCTTAGGAACTGAGGTTTCACAGCCTCTGGAGATGGACACAAAGCATCCTGGAGCAACCCCAAGTCTATGTCCTGAGGTCTCCCCAAACAAACCTACAGCCAGGACGTGCTGGTGACGATGGGGCAGCCTTGTCTGGGACAACGAGCAAGCAGAGGGGTGTGACAGCCCCCACCCAGGGTGGGATGTCTCCCCCATCCCAGCACAGCCAGTTTCCCACCAGTGCAACTACAGCTGAAACCCATCAGAAGCAACAAGCGTGGCCAAGGCGTGATCAGCTGCAGGCTCTGCAAAGCACAGTGTCTTCTCCCAGCATTCAACCTCACCTCTAACTGATAAAAATCAGGATTTTCAAGAACAGGCTGGTCCCATGCTGACTCCCAGCAGGCGATGCCCACCTCCAAGGCTTTAAGCATTGGCTGGTTTAAGGCACGTACCAGCTCCACCGTTGCAAGACCCAGGAGAAACCCAGCAGCCTCCTCCGGTCCAGCTCAGGAAAACTCAGCAGGAGGCTGCAGGAGCAGGCAGAGGCAGCAGCCCAGCCCTGAACACAAGGTTTGTCCCCAGGCTAAGCCCACACCTCTCCTGAGCTGCAAAACAAATAACAAATCAGAGGGATTCAACCCCTCACCCTGCTCTCTGGGCACTTTGCAGCTTCTTTCCCCCAGCATTAACCCTTTCCTGCTCCCCACCATGAATTTTCTCAGATCCAGGAGGTCACATCAGCTTTATTTTTTTTTTTTTAACCAACGCAGTGATCCTGCCTGGAACGGGTTCCTCTCCCAAGCAATGAGCCGCTGGAGAAGCTTGGGTCTGGCCAAGGTCCCTGCGTGGCACCCACACGGTACCAGCCCAGGTACCAGGTCAGGTCCACGCCTGCCTGGCATCCTCCTGAGAGCCTGCCAAGACCTGGGGTGAGAAGAGGTGTTGCCATAAAAGAAGAAGCCAAATGGGAAGAAAAAACAATCAGGAAGTTGGGAAAACTCCCTGCAAAGGGAGGAAAAAGTGGAGCTGCCTTATTGGGAAAAAAAAAAAAAAAAGACTCAAATAAGCACAAGCAGAGGGGAAGCGACAAAATACATGTGCCAGCGCCGAACAGGCGTGCAGAGCATTTGTAATTGCTCTTTTTTTTTTTTTTTTTTTTCTCTTTAGCGTTTCAGCTGCTGGAAAAATCCAGCTCCTGAGCCAAGCAGGTTCGTGGAGTCTTGCAAAACAACCCGGGGAAACGCAGCGTGAGAACCTTTCCCATCTCCCAGCCCCTGAACCCATCCCGCAGGTCGGAGGCAGACCCCTCGGTACCCGGCTGGTCCTCAGCATCTCCTCGCAGCAGCGGGCGGGTGCTGCCATACTCACAGTTCCAGGACTCTCCCGATCCCAATCCCACTGCGCTGGGAGCAAGAAGTTTCCTTCTGCCAGCAGCTGCTTGGGCCATTCACCACTTTTAGTTCCCAGCCTGGAGGTGGGGATGGGTGTGTGGAGGTGGGGCTTAGGCTGCAATTTCAAAAGCTGGAGCACATTTTAACTAAAACTTTTGCAATCTCTTTCCATAGGACTTTTTTTTTTTTATCCTTCTCCTGAAGTTGCAATCCAAAAATGACAGAGCTGCCCATGTAGTTTGCTGATACAGGACTTTGCAAACTGCTCATGCTGTCCCAGTCCAAACTGGTCTTTGCTTTTGCTCCTCCTGGCTCCAGTCCCTTCTCCCCTCCCCAAAAAGGTCCCATGTCTCCAGGGTTTTTTCCGTGTGTTCATTTTCTTATTCCAAATGCTTTATCTGCATTTATCTCTTTAACTTTCGAAGCTGTGGTGTTAGCCTGGGATTTGTGATGGGGAGTGTTTGTTTACACAACCCCAGCTTATTTATTTTCCAGTAACTCTCCCCATTGCTTTTTGCACTAATCACTGGGGCATTTCCGGATAAGAACCGGAGGAGTTAACGAAGAGGCTGCCAAAGGGAAGCTGGGATTTCTCCCTTTGGGGTCCTGCTGGTGCCTTTGTGTGGGATGGCTGCAGGTGGGCACCAGGGATGATTTCTCCTTGCTTGGCCCTGGGGGATGCTCTGCCTGGCTGCTTGGCACAGCTCCTTCTCAGCCCCACAATTGCATCTTCCTCCTCCTCAGCTCTGGTTGCTGGGTTTGCTCCATCTGCTGCCGGCTGGGCAGGGGATGGTGACCCGTGTGTGCCCAAAGCACCGCCAATGGAGCTGGACCATCTCGGTGCTGCAGAGAGGTGAGGGAGGTGAGCTGCTGCCTGCGCTCCGACACCATGAACAGAGACATGGGATGAAAGCAGGCAGAACTGCCAACTTGTTTTGAAATCCATCAGCAAAGAAAAATCTCGGTTGTCACATTTTGGGTGAGCAGGGCGGTGGTCCTACAACCTGGGAGTCGCTGGGACCTGCTGCTGAGCATCACCGGCAAAGCAAGATGGGGTTTAGCTCATCACAGCTGGGGAAACACCAGGAGGATTTGTAAAAGTTGGATTGCATCAAGGATGCAGTCCTCGATGGGGCAGGGCTGGAGGGGCTGCGTTTCACCCGTGGGCTTGGAGATACAGCTGAGCATCCAAGTGAGGACTTTGCCTGACCCACCCTGGGAGCTCGGTCTGCCCCAGGAAGCTCTTCTCAGTCACCTCTGCAGAAGGAGGTGATGGAAACATCCCCAAATGCGGCTGGAGATATTGCAGGTGCTCCAGAGCATAAACTGACCCTCTCCAAACAGGTCCTCAGATGTTTCATCCCAGCTTTGAAAATCAGCATTCCCACCATTTACTGGGAAACCTGGTTCTCCCTGCCAGCCCTAACCCTGCTCACACATTGCTTTGCTCAGAAAATCCAGGAGCATCTCTGCAACCAGCTGCAGATGGACTAGCTCAGATGCAGGGTCTGATTTATAAAGTTTTGGGATGGGACTGGGAAGATGGTCCCTCTCCTCCTCCACCTGCTGCTATGCCATGATGATGGTGAGAAGTCCAGGGGCTGCTCTGGGACCTGGTAACATGGAGAAAGGTCAAGGAGAGGAAGGTTTTAGTAGAACAACCTGAGTTATGGATTCTCCAAGGCTCAGCCATGCCCTCGGTCCAGGGGAGCTCAGGTTTGGTAGCACCAGGACTGCTGCTGCCTCCCTTGAGCTTTCGATGGGATGACGAGGGCAAAGCGAGGCTGGCATGAGATACTGGGACTGGACAATTAATGCTGATGGTGTTTTACTGTTTTGCTTCATAATCCAGCCTCTGGAGGTATCATTTTCATGAGATTCCATGAGCTGCTGCTCTCTGCATTGTCATGCACCTTTATCCTGCAAATGCTTTTGCCAGTTCAACTTAAAAGTCTCCATAAAAGCCATTTGTGTGCATCTTTTTCTAAAAGAAAAACAAAAACAAAAAACAAAAAACCCAAAACAAAACAAAAAACCTAAACAAACAAACAAAAAAACCTAAAAAAAACCTAACCAAACTGGTTGTTTTGAACCCTTTCAAACATCTGGATTTCAAAAGCTCTGGAGGTCAAGTCCATCCCATCACCTGCTGTTACCACCTGGCCAGTTGGTTCCCCATTCTCTTCTCATCCCAAAAGCCACAAGAAGCTCCCAGATGGAAACTCCACATGGGATATGTGCTTTTCAGCTGCAAGGGGGGAGATTGAGATGAGATGTGAGGAAGAAATGTTTTCCTGTGCGGGGGGTGAGGCAGTGGCCCAGGGTGCCCAGAGAAGCTGTGGATCTGGAGGGGCTCGAGGCCAGGCTGGATGAGGCTTTGGGCAAGTGGGAGGTGTCCCTGCTCATGGCAGGGGGTGGCACTGTGTGGGCTTTAAGGTCCCTTCCCACCCAAACCATCCTGGGATTCTATTTCCCCACTTGGGGACATGGTGCAGCAGCAGCCGAGAAAGGCACGGCCACATTTTCCTCTCGGCATCTCTTGCTGGGCTCTGACGGATGGGACAGACCAGCCATAGGCAAGGGGGGGACGCTGGGCAGAGGGACCTGATGTTTTTGAAAGGGAAAATTATCTGCTTTCCCTGCACAAGCTCATTAAATAATAATTAAAGAACCACTTTATTAGCTCTAGCAGCAGAGATACATTTTGCTAAGTAGGAGACAGTCAAATCAGCGCATTCAAAAATACCCTTCGCCCAAGTGACCCTAAGCTGTCCTCCCCAGCAGGGCTGCATCAGACAGATAATGCACTGCAGAGAAAACAAACTTTATCAGCTCTTATTGGCTCTGCGGTATCTCCGGATGGCATTATTAGATCTAAAAACCATATTTTTAATGTTTTACAGCTGCATTAAGTCCTTTCTTTCCAGAGAGGCTGGGTGACGTGCACAGACAGCCCCACGGGACCCACAAAACGTGGTTAATTTGGGGGTGGGAGGTCAGAGCTCCTTGACAGGTGGGGAGAGGACACTTTCCAGTGCAAAGGAGCAAGAGGCAGACACCCAGCACGGCCCAGACGAGGGGTCCTCACCCCCCAGAGCCTAGAGAGCAGCAGGGAGAGGTGGACACCCCTTGCAGCAGCAGTAGCGTGCTGCGATATTGCACGAAAGAAGAGCACCATCTATTGACTCCTCTTCCTCAGCACCTCATTTCTAGCTGCCGTGAGCCTGCACGAGTTTTGCAAGTTCACAGGCAGCTGCTCCGTCCCCCAGGTCCCGGGCGTTTGCCAGAGCATCCTCGTTTGCAGAGGTGCATCGTCTCATCACAGCAAAACGTCCTCATCCCACTGGTCCAAGCACCAAGCTGCATCTCCACGGTCAGCCAGGCTCCTCCTGCAGCCCCATCCTTTTTTTTTTTTCCTCGTGGGATGCAAACAGCTTTCCGCGACCCATTAAGAGCCAAAGGGGGATTTGGCTCTACGCTAAGGGATGCCACGGGTCGGTGGGTGCGCGGAGCCTGGCCGCGGCCGTCACACACACCCCTGTGCAGGGGGGGTCCAACACCCACCATCCCCTCGGGCTGCGGGAACTCAATTAGCTCTATATTCACAGAATCACAGAATCACTGAATGTTAGAGATTGGAAGGGACCTCGAAAGATCATCCAGTCCGATCCACCTGCTGGAGCAGGAA
>NW_010119325.1:0-39600 GCF_000699245.1 Pterocles gutturalis | reverse complement strand
GTGCCACTCGGCTCCCAGGAACAAGCCTCATGTGTCTCTCAGGCCATGGCAGGAGCCACCCCTGCAGCCCAGAGACCTCCCCTATGAGCCGTCCCCTCTCTGCACCAGAGCTGACCTCCATGAGGCCATGGCGAGGAGGACCAGGGACACAAAGCCTTTTCTGGGGGGATAAGAGGGGATGGTTTTGGCAGCCACAGCCTGGGGGAAAGACAGAGTGTAACCAGAGCCATAGGCTGGGATGGATGGTGCCAGTGGTCTGCCATGGAAATAAAGCAGGCTGTGAAAAACAAGTGAGCGGAGGTGACAGTGGTGTGGTGGAAAGGTTGGTCATTTTCTGCTGTGGTAGAACATTTGGATCTGTGCCCAAAACACAGCCAGGCAAACAACGACTCTTCCAAACTGGGAAAGTAGCCCATTGCTCCTGTCGCTGTCACATCCCCTTCTCCCACTGAAACCAAGCTGCGCAGCTCCTCCACTAAACACACTCATTGGCCGTGTTTGTTCAGGATACAAAACATGCTTCAGCCACAGGGTAAAACTTTCAGAGCTCATTTGTGACTTTCACCTTTCTGAGAGTTATTTGCCTACCTCGATTTGTGGGAAGATGTTCAGACTTATCTAAAACCCTGGCAAATCTTTTTTTGCTTTAGGATTTACCATTTTGAGGACTGTAAGAGTGAGAGGTACTACTGATTGTCATTTTGGATGTTGCTAAAGTTGCTATGTACATTCAGGCTATGTAAATAAGGGCATTTATACCCTATACATTTATTTGGTTGTATTGATGCCAGAGGTGAAAGAAAGGGGTTTGGTTCCCTCTGTGTGAACTTTGCAGAGACAGCATGTAGGATTTCCTCACCATTCATTACCAGTGCACCAAGGGAGATTTGCTAATACACTGTGGTGAGGTCTTGTAAAGAAGTCCTGAATGGTTCTGTATTCTTGACCATATATTTCCTTGTGCTTCAATAGCACATTTTCTCCTTTGGCTTTCATCCTTGATACCTTTATTGAAAGTGATGGCCTCCCTCTCAGCCTTTGTGTTGGTCCCTCCAGTTGTCATCTCCTGTAGTCCCTCCATGCCCCTAGTCAACTGCTCAGTCTTTATTTGCCTTCATCCGAGGTGGGATTTATCTTTGTTGAACTCAAGGAATGAGAAATGTCCATAGTGGTACAGGTGAGTTCTCAGCAGGGCTTTGCACAATGTTTGCCTTTCCTATGGAAATATCTTACCTGAGACACAAGAATGCATTTGCCTTTGTCCCATTCATGGCTTTTAATGACCCTGTGATCTACTCATGCCTCCAGGAACATTTGTCTACTTTTGTGTTTCCAAACTGTATCAGAAACTCATGGCACTCCACCTGATGTTGTGTTACCTATTTCTACACTGCAGTTCTGCACATATAGTTTATTGATGTACTGGATATGTGTTCTGTCAGAGCTTCAGCTGGTAGGGAGGATGGGGGCTGTAGATCTACACCATGAGGTAGAGCTTTTTCTGACATTAAATGCAGAATATGATGTGAACAAGGAAAGCTACATTTCTTGAACGATGGTCTTCTGCAGTCTAAATTCAAAAGCCTGATCATGAACTTCACTGTTTTTTATCTTTGATGACAGCAAAGCATGAAGGGTGGAGCCTGGGAGATGTGTTACGGGGGCTTTCACCCATCAGTAGCCTGTGAGTCCAGCTCCACCCAGCCAAAACTAGCAGATCCAATCCTCCACTGGGCAGCCGAAGCGGTCAGTTGGATTAGATGATCGTTGTAGGTCCTTTCCAACTCAAATATTCTGTTCTGTTCTTTTCTATTCTAATTTTCAAACACCTTCAGTTACATCTTCCTTGTATCTTCTGCTCACCTATGTGTCCACCCAGCTCCCTCCAAACTTATTTACTAGTACGAAAGACCTTTTCCTTTAATCAATTTAATTCTGTCCTTCCATGTTAGCATTAGTATTATGGATATGCTCGACAGGCCACTTGAGATGGGCACCTGACAACAAGACAGCCTTTGTGAAATCTCTGTTGTGTGTTAGTTCTCTCGTGTACACTGGAAATGGCTCCCTGAACTATGAAATCATCCGGTGCAGGCTGGTTCACGGAGACAAAATGCATTATTCTTTCCCCTACAGTCATAATACGTCCAAGACCAGCAAAGGTTAAGAAACTGGGTTTGTCTGGCAGATGTTTCTTGTTATTCTGCCAATTAAGTCAACAATAGATATTCATAATCCTAGGGAGGCTTGGAGGTCAGAGAAATTACAGGGCAGGCAGAATAGCTCATGCACAAATAGCTGAAAAAAAAAAGCAATCTTTTGGGGCTTTTTCCCCCCCCTCCTTTTATTCTGCTTGTCCTAGGGGCTGTCACCAATCAGTAATATTGTGTATTGGCTTCACTCTTTGGTCATGGCTGCAGTGTTCAAGGTCCTGAATGGCACAAACTCTGTCTTATTGTTGCAGGGGAGATGTTCTTCTGCAGTTTGTCTTATGCTCAGCTTTCAGTGCTTTGTATAAGTATCAAAACATTTTTTTCAACAACTAGTTTGAAATAAATGGTTGAAGTACTTGCATTCTTCAGAGACAATGAGCAGCCTCCATGGAATAAAGGTGGCAGTTGTGAGGCAGCAAGCAGTGTAATGCAGTCTTTTGCTACCTTACCAGTATGGAGAAATATATTAGATTCTTACTTTCTGGCCTCTTCAAGTATATGTTTGCTGATCAAGACACAGAGCTGAGAGGGAGAAGCACTGATCTTAAAAGGAAAAAGGGATTTGGATAAATCCTTAAAGAGCTGGTGTGTGTGCTTGTGGCTGAACTGTTCATGGCAATGCAAGGGTCTGTGCAGGTAATCCTCTCAACAGAATACCACTGGACTTTACAAATGTGGGGCACTCTCATTTTATTACCCCTTATGCAGTAAAGAACATGTGATACAACAGTTGGTTGGGTGAGACTGACAGCAAGAATAAAACATTCTTGAAAGACATAGAAAGCAAGAGCTTTAAGGAGAGAAAACAAGCAGCCGTGAGGCAGTGAACAGCCATGAGACAGTAATGTCACTGAGAGAGCTGGTTTTCCATGCCAAAAATCCTTACTCAAGCATAACAGTACTAATATGTACTGAATAAAGCATTGACTGGGGAGGATAAAGACAAGAAAAGTATGAAAAAACATTTCTACTATGGCTTCTGGTGAAAAAGAGAAGTGAATGAGACATTGTTGGTACTAATAATACCTAAAACACTGGAGGAGCTGATAAAAGTATTTGATATACTGTGACCCTAGAAGGAATGTGACTGTGTTTTTATCTGAACCCAAGAAACAGGAGGGGGAATAGATGCCTGCCTTACAGTCACATACTCTGGCAGCCACGTGTACTTTTGGAGATATAAAAGATTGCTAATGAGAGACAGAAACATATATGGGGCAAATGATTCCAGCATACAGGAGAAGCTGTTCAAAGAAAGGGAGAAATATCTTCAAATGGCACGGGCATCTGAACTGTCTAGGAAAAGGATCAAAATGGTGTTGTTAGTGCAGAACAAGTTCACAGGGTCAAACTAAAGGAAACTGGGAAGCGGGACAGAGACAGACTGACCAGGAACGCAGGCGTCATGGGGCAGGGTATGTACTGAGAGAAGCAATTCAGAAGAGAGAAAGAAAACTGTCTGGCTCCTGGAAAAACATGTAAAAAGCAGAGAGCATAAAACTTTCTTGTCCAGTGTGTTGCAACTCAGGAAATATAAAAAGCGGTAATAGAGATGGAGAACAGAGAGATTACAGTTAAAAGAAAGATGTCTTCTGGCTGCCTTGCACAGGTCCAGAGAAATTAATTGCACAGAAGGATGCAGAAGAAGGATGCCAGCTATTCTTTTGAGTTTTGAAACTATTATATCAGGTCTTAATCAGTTGACTCCAGTTGTATGGTGAAGCCATCAGCAGCCTCGTCCTACCAAGCTGGCTAGGGGCAACTTTAATCTGGAGGGTTAGAATCAGGTATTCATGATGCAGGTATCTGAAGTGAAAGAGTAAATGCAGCCTGTAGAGAATCCTGAAAATCAAGAGATGTTAATTGTGCAAGATCGTAATTTCCTGAGCATGTTAAAGGAGGGTGGTCACTGTGTTGCTTTCTCAAGCATTTTTAAAAAATATAAGATCATTCAAGGAACCAGACACACAAAAATCAAGTGGAAGGCAGAAATAAGCACCCATATAGTGAGATGACTGAAATTCAGTTTTGTTCATAGTGGCAGAGTAATGACAGAAAGTTGTTAACTCTACTAAGAAATGACATTGTTATAGCCATTGAAAGTTTCTGAGAATAACTCAGATGCCTAATCAATGCTGAGGAAAATTTGGAGTCAACTGAGGATCTTTGTTTGGCCAAACCACTAAATATATCATTGTAAAGAAGTTGCTGCTAATCACAACTAGTAGACAATAGACTGTATAATCTATCATCTGTTTAACATCACTGTTTGTGTGGCTAAGACTGAGTTTTACCATGTTGTGGTAAAGTCCATGAGCCGTGTGGTAACACTGACTACACATTTTGGAAGATAATGGCCTCGTGTAAATGTTTTTAACCTGGGCCCGACATCTTAAGGTGCTCCAATGCAAATTGAAGCTGGGAAGGGTTCCCAGACATGTGGCTTGATGCTGGTAACAGAGCTATTAAAAATTAATGATCTGACAAAAGAGACAGTTGATGTCACTATGTAATACGCAAAATATGAGATTGAATATAGACACATAGAACTTGAGAAAAACTGCGTTCTTTGTTAGTTGACATCTAGGGACATGGCAGCAAGACCCTGGAAAAGTCAGTGCAATTAGGAAAGCACTCAAAATGAAAGGAGTCCAATCACTTTTAGCCATAGTTGTTTTTTTCAGAGATCTTTAAAACAATGAGGAAAATGAGAAGACAGGGACTGCTCCTAAGGCTCTGTAGGGTAGCTAAAGCAACATTATTTTGTTCTGAAGGAGGTTAGGAGCAGTGCTAGTGCAAATCTAGCAGCCCAGAACATTTACTTAAAGACAAGAAATAAAAAGGAAACACAGAGGCATGCTTTCTGAAATGCTGTTCCATCGGTTCACCTTTCAGCACCAGCTAGCACTGCTATCAGCTATTTTGGTTGCCCCAAATCAGCTAGAAGGAACTTGGACAAAACTGTGGGTTTGCACTCAGGTTTGTACTCATGTATGCCCCAATGGGAGCAAAGAAATAGCAATCTGAGGTGCTCAGACATCTTACTGGCAACAGGAGACTGAACAGCTTCACAAAATACTGGCCTGGGTAAAAATGCAAAGAAAAAAAAAAAAGGAATAAAGGCTGTTCAGATGGTCAGACAAGCTTACTGCTGCAGCTGCTGTAACGCTTGCTGGAGGACATACGAGCAAAGACTGTGTCAGGAGTTAAGACATATCTAAAAGCATATTTTGCAAGGTCTGGAGTACCAGACTGTCTGAAAAGTTGACATCCCTGGGGTAGATTTCAAACAATTTAGCGTAGAAAGTCACATTAGCCTGGGTGCTAAAAAAGCAACAGGAGACTCAAGTTGGCAATGAAGAGCTTGTTAACAACAACAAGTGAGTAGTCCTTGCTTTGTATTTTTCAACTAGCAAATTCCAGCATCTCTTCCCCTTCCCTCTGCTGTCTCCCTTTTTGCTTTTTACCTTGACACAGCTAAACCAAGTCTGCAATGCAAAAGGGAAACAATAGACTTTGCAATGAATTAGTAGGAATCAGTTTAAAAAGTCAATGATTTGATAGCATTATGTAAGTGAAGAGATCTGGCCCAACCATCAAAAATCTGCTTGCAGCAACAGCAAAAACTAAAGGTTCAAGTTAGTAGCAGAGGGAAATCTGAAGATAGTACCCACACAAAATCAAATTCCAAGTGAATAAGCAATACCAAGGGAAGTAAAGAAGTTAGAGTAATCTTTATGCTAACAGAAGCTCAAAATCTCAGGTCTTTCAAAAGTTTACATAGTTTGCTTGAAGGAAAAGTAAAATAAGAATACATATGGCCGTGGCAAAGCCAGTGTTAACTTACACTCTTGATTCCCTGAGTTTCAGCAGAACTGTTCAGTGCACTGTTCTGAAAGTTTCTGAAAACTGTTGGAAAACTGACTGTACAGCTGTAGCTTCAGGAGAATGTAGCACTGGTGTGGAGTAGACATTCCCCCTGTTTCTGCACAGTGTACCCGTAAGCTGTTTATACAAGTCTCCCATAAAAATAGAGAAAATAAAAATTTATCCCTAGAGACGCTTCAAGTTTGTTTCTGCTTTCCCCTTGTACTCTTTTCAACAACAGAATAAAACCCCAAAAGTGAAAAACATTTCTCCCTCCTGATGTCAAATCCTGGGCCCAAGAGATGAGAACGCAGCCTTCTTCCAGGAAGGTGTCTGACCTGGCAGGTTTGTTTTGTTGGTCCTCAGTGCTCTTTCTGGCAGAAAACATGTGGTATGTGCTTCATGCAGGTTAAGTAAAGTTACGTGTTCAGAACCCCACTCTGGAGAAACAAGCATTTCATTAGGCAGCTGTCTGGAATCAACTTAATATGGAAAAACGAGAAAGCTTGAGAGATTTTAGAGTCTCTGAATACATCTTTTCTTGCTGTTTCACACAGCTACACTTCCGCAGAGATAAGCTTTTCTGAAATGTCAGGCTACGTTTTAACTCGCATATGTTTCTTGGGCTGAGAACTTTACCACGGCTAAAATCCGTCTCCCGGGGAAGGGAAACCATCCTTGCAAACCTTGCTAGAGAGTGGCTTCATCATTCACAGTCATCTCAGGATCATAGGATCATAGAATTGTTTGGGTTGGAAAGGACCTTATAGATCATATAGTTCCAACCCCCCTGCCATGGACAGGGACGCCTCCCACTAGCCCAGGTTGCTCAAAGCCTCATCCAGCCTGGTCTTGAACCCCTCCAGGGATGGGGCAACCTCTCGAACCTCTTTGTTGAGCAAAAGCCTTGAGTTGCTGTGACTGCCAGTCCACTGTACTTTGTGCTGGCATCTGCTTCCACCCTGGATTTAATAGTAGTTATTCGTGCATTTGGATGCGACACAGAGAACTGGTTCTCAGGATCTGTCCATCAGTGTGTTGGTTCAGCTCCAGAAGTCTGTCTGCACTGTGCTCTCCTGCAGCTCAGGGCGATCTGCTCAGTTCTCCAGGCCCTTTGCAACGCTGTCGGAAGGCAGGTAGTGCGACATCTCACTGACGGTACCACAGCTGTGCATTGACAAGCAGGGCGGGGTTCACAGCAGAGCTCTTGGGGGGCAGTTGTTGCATATCCTTTTGCTATGAAACTTCACAAGGCTTGTGGGACCTTTTCATCTGTCATTTATGTAGCCTGCCTGCATACTCATGTTGTGTTCAGCATTGTATTTGGATATGAATGTTTAGCCACATATTTAATCAGTGGTCAGACATGAAGAACTCTGCACATGATACACAACGTATGTGCAGAATAAATTGTATTGGACACTTGTAGCCTACTAGGGGACGCAGAAGGTTCTGATCTAGTATTTTAACTTAGAGTAAACCAACCCTATTAGAAATATTCTGAAAACTTTAATAAAAAACTTTTTAACTAGTCAAGTGGTCTTCAAGGAAGCATTGTAAAACTATCATTTGGGACTTGTAAAAGTAGGCTGGACAAAGCATTAACAATAGAGTTTAAAAATAAAAAAATGACAATTGGAAATAATTTACAGTGGTCGGAGATGGGACCATAAATTAATTCGTAAGCTTTTTTTAAATCTTATAATCTTAAATTATTTATTTTAAAGGTTTTCCCTCGCTTTAATGTAATGAATTCCATAGCAATGATGAGTAAAGTATTTAGGGACTTTTACCAGGGAATGTTTAGAAGGGATGATGAATGATTATTGGCTTCAGTTGCTAATTGACACAATAATCTCTGCCAAGGGATTCCACTCTACTTTTGAAACTATATTCTAAGAAGGAAAGAGAATTAATTAGTTAGATAACAACTCATGTTAAGAGAGTAACTGAAGCAGGATGGAGACTCATGGTCTATCATTTTTTAAGACACTGTATCCTTCTTGGCTTTATGTTTTTGTTTCTTTCAATTTGTGATAGGAAAAAGATGTTTAATTTTAATATACGACCTATGACAATAATTTTAAGATGCAGCTTAAGTCTGCCAAAAAAATGAAGCTATAGGAATAGTCCTACAGATAGTTTTAATGTGCTATTTTTTTCAAAAAAAGGAGAAAATGCAGAAACAGAACAGGTTTGCCCAGCTACCTTGTCTGTAGAATCACTAATTTTCACCCTGAAGAGGTCAGGCAGATTTATAGAATAAACCAAGGCCTCAGGCCATGTAACATGATTGGGAGCTAGTCAGCCACTCATTTGTGCCAAGTAAATTTTGGAAATGATTCTCCTTTGCTGACAGTACCCTCATTACTGATTGTGTAGAGTAATTTATCAGGCATTTCTTAAAATAAACCATTCATTTATGCTAATAGGACTTGGCAGGGAGGAAAAATTGGCAGGACTTGAAGTTCCTAGTGTTTTTCTTTTTTAAAACAAAAACTGTAAAGTCCTCAGTATTTTGAGCAACCGTTATCACAGCCGTGCATACAGTTTATTAAAGTGACAACTAATTGCATAATAAATTTTCAAAATGGGAGAAAATTATTCCTATGTTAAGCTTACAAAAGCAAATAGTTTGGGAGTATTGTAAAAGCACAGTCATTAGTTTCATACTTGGGCATTCTTTATTGGCTAAGCTTCTGGTATTAATGAATCACTTAGCATCTTTTTCATGACTCATCTATTCTCAGCGCAGTACCTCATCTTGAAATATCTCTTTGTTCCTTACCCCTCCTGTATTTTCTGTTTGGTAGCTCCCTCCAAGGAGATGTTTTCTTTCTGCTTCCTAGTGAGGAAGCAAACACCCATACAGTAACTTCAGTAACTACTGATGTGAGTAGTCCCATTGAACCTATGGAACTGGTCGGGATGTACAGTGACTCACATGTACAAACGTGTGGGACCCAAATGCAGTCACTGTACAGGGTTCAGCTGCTATCCTTTGCAGATGAGCTGTGGAGATCATTATCTGTAGATCAATACATTTCTCATTCAGTTGTCTTCAAAAAAGAATTTTTGAATGCATCAATTCCTGAAAAAGCTGTCCTTCCTAGCCCACAACAAAACTTGCAAAGCTCAAAATAAAAAGAAGGCATGTATTGAAACTCATAAATAAGGACTGCAAGACTGAGAAAATGACAGCTGGAGCAAATTGTGACTCACCAAAAAACAGTGCTTTAATCCAATGCCTGCTAAAGTGTAAGGGGAATTCTGTTAGCTTCACTGGTGGCTAGATCTGCTCCTCATTTAATAAGACAAAGCTAGATATATCTCCAATTGTACATGAGTTCTGTTATAAGTTCTTTGGATGTACTCAGTTTCCCAGCAAATGGCAAAATCTGTTACATCTTCGAGTAAAGCTAAACAGTGATGTTGTTTTTGTTGTTGCTTTTTAATGAAAGTAAATATGGCAATGAGTAAATGCAATTAGTACAGAATATACTGTGCTTCTTACTATAATAACTAATTGAGCATGACACATTGACCTCAGATTTTCATCATGCCTCAGCCTTTAGCTGCAAATGCCAGAAACTCAAGCTGTGTTTGCAAAGACAAACAACTTAAAACAACCAACAGCACCTTAAATTGGAGATTTAGCCCTAGGTATTTTTTTCATAATCAGACTTTCCAATGAAGCTGTGTGATGATACAACTTAGATTATGGCTTTAATTTTTTTCCTGTCTCATGCTGCTGTACTTTGTAGTTTACAGAACTGAAGGGGCCCATATCCAGTACAATGCTACAAAGAACAAACATTCATTAACATTTTGCAATTCTTCAGCCTTTTTAGACTTGAAACTCAAATTTTAAGTGTGAAACTCATTCATGAACATTTATTGAACCTGGCCTTTTCCACTGCATGTCTATTACTCACCATTATAATTAGAATGTCTCTGCTATGGGTCTAAATGTTTCTGTTAATGCTTTCCACTTCTGTCTGCATTCTTTTCATATTGTTTCCTGCCATTAATGAAATAAAAATGTCAGCCACAAATACCAGATTCCTAATGGAAAAGCAAAACAAACTAAAACCACAGCCAGTGCCACAGCTGAGAGATATTATTTTTCCTTGATACTCCAAATTGTTACTAGGCAAACAATTAGTTGAGGTTGCATATACAATGTGTATTATTAACTAATTTATGCATATTGTTCGTACACAGAGATCAGAATGACTGAGCCTCCCTGTAACTGTTAGAGGGTAGTTTCTTGCATACATTTGGGTTTCCTGATCAGAGAAAGATGGTCTCTTGTTTAAATGAGAGGAACATAGTTTGTACTTTTGGCTTCTCGTGCTCTTGGCGAAACACCTTAATTTTTAGTTTGAGATACGATGGGACAAACATTACTTCTTTAATGTCCTCAGACATAGAGATGCTTAATTAATTTACACTTTTAATTTGCTATAAGTTCCTAGGAGGTAGAAGGCCTGGAAAAAGGTGATCTAAAAGTGATTATCTATTGTTAGTTCAAGATGGATGTTTCTTGTAACGTATCAGCTAGTTTGTACAATGCAATAGTATCGTCTTTTTTATTTTTTTTTTTTTCCTCTTGTTACTTGAACTTTTCAGAGCTTCTGGCTGTTCTTAAATGCAGTTATGTAAAACATTTCTAATTAAAAATATAGTTTATTGCCATGAAATTGGTGAGGAAGTTAACTTAGAAATCTGAAATTTGTGTGGGATAAATTAATTGTGGTAGTGAAGTTCTTAATATAATCATTATAGTATGTATTGTTTGGAGATGAGATCCCCATATGCACTGTTCCCTAGGCATAAATCAAATGTCTACATAAAAAGTAGACCCTTTCCCATGGAGTTTCTAATCTTAAGTGTAATACAGGAGAAAACAAATTAATAAAGAGCATGAAGAAGCACTGAGATAACACTAGTCAGCGTACAGCAAATGGTCGCAGCTCTTCAGTCAAGTTTATTATGAATGTTTTACTTACTCTTTGAAGAGTAGGTTTCTGAAAAACTCCTGAGTTGCTTCTGTTAGTGAAGTTAAAAGGTGCAGGAGAGCAAGGCTAGATGTCTATCTATTAGTTCCCGGGTAATTTACCAATACATTCTGTTACTTTCTCCTGTAAAGCTGCTTGGGAATAGTGTGAGGTGCAAAGAGACATTCTGTCTGATAGGATTTTAGCATAGACCTTGGATTGTGCTGAAAACCTGAACATTTTCATCTCTTTATTCCACCTTTCATCTCAATAAATGTGTTTTGTTATCTTTACTGTATTTTTGAGGCTCTTTACTGTTGTGCAGCTCAGTGATGTAGGTTCAGCCTTTAAACTCTTCAAATTAAGAGTTGTTTTCTTCTAATTGTCTGCGCAGTTCTTGGTTCAGCTGAGCCTCTGTCTAGATTAAAAACAATAGCAATAACTAAAAATAAGTATCTACTTTGAAGATGCTTTCAAATGTTCCATTTTTTAATGAGAAAGTGATGGAAGATGGCGGGAGGTTCAGAATACAATGGATCTGCTATGCTTCCCTTATTTAACTTTTCTGCTTCTTCCCCAACCCCTCGCTGGTGATTCCCCAAGCATTGCAGCACAGGGATTGACTATTGCTGGAGAGTGGCCCTGTTTGTTTATTAACAAGGCTCGATCGCCTGTGGGGAAGCTGTGCTGAGACATGCTGTGCAGTGATCAGATTTCATCCAACAAAAGTGTCAGCTCAAAATGCAGGATGTGAAAAACAATAATAATTGTACAAGCAGGTAGCTGAAACGTCTCTCTGCCCAGTGCTCTCTCAGAAGAGCTATAGGTGAAGTACAGCCATGAGCAATGGACCTTGTCTAGTCCTTACTCCAGCTCCTGTCTACATGTCTGGGTGCTGTCATTATTGCAGCCTCTGAGACTGTGAAGATATTTAGTGCACACCGGAGGACAGCAGTGAGACTGTACAGGAAAATGGCAAAGCTGCAGATTTACCTTCTCCCTCCCAAACTCTGCTTAAAAAAAATAAAGAAAAGAGGTAAATAAGTCTGCGAAGATGCTTTCTCAGGAGTGTGTTTAACAAGCACTTTGCACAGTGGTGTATAATTTGATACCGCAGGATTAAGAAAAAATTAAGTGCTGCTGAACGCTGTTTTGAAAGACTCAGCATGGACATTCCAACTACGGCAATATTTCAGTAGTTCCATCTGTATTTAGTCTCAACACATTGGCAATAGGACTGAAACCTATTAACACTCGGGAAGTTCTGTGTTCATAATCTTTCATTTGAAAATATAAGTGCAGTACCGGGCAAAGTAAAAGTTGAAAAGGTTATTCTTTATCTTCTCGAACCAATGGCAAAAAAAAAAAAAAAAAAAAAAAATCCACATCTAACTTAGTTTGCATGAGTGTATTGTATTTTTTGGCCTCCCTAGAAAATGACTGTTCCTCATTTTTCTCCAGCTGTAAGTAATATGGCTTAAATAGTTCAGTGAAGCAGCTCTATTATTTACTGGTCAAAAAATATTACAAATGATTGAAGGGTTTTTATGAAAGAGGTGGCTGAGAATTGTTCTCATTTGCTTTCAATTGGAAGTTTAATGCTTGCGGCATATTGCAGGGGCAATGTAAATCCATAGGCAGACAAGAAAATCTAAAAAATTTAAATTGTTTATGGTTTACATTTTTCTGTTTTTCTCAGGTTTGCAAGTGTTTAGTATATTTAAAACACGTGAGTTTTTCAGAAGTGATTTTTGTGTGACAGATTTGAGGAGCTTCTTAAATGAGTATTGATTTTTAGACGCCACTTTACTGGCCTGATTGAAACCCAGCCTGTTGGAACAGGGCTAAACCATGCAATGAAGGATGAGACAGGGACATCCAGGAGGTCTCCAGAACCACGGAGTTTGTTGTTAGCAAGATGCTTCACCCATTCTGATTCCCCCATGCAAAGAGGAGAGGACTGCAGACCATAAACTTTTTGAGATTCAAGGTAATGTCTTTGCATGACACCTCTCTAAACCTTTAGCCATGTTTAGGTTTTCCCCTAATGAAATCAGGGAGAGCCTTATGAGGGTTTGGATTGAAAAAGTCAGTTTGAAGTCTAGGCAGTTAATCTCATACATTGCAGGTAGAACTGAATTAAAAGTTAATTAAAAGTGTTGTAGCACCATGTTTAAAATCTTTCATGTGAAAGACAAGTGCAATACTGAGTAATACAGAAGACATAACACTGATGAAGCCTACTTGTGATCCCTCCTGCTAGTTTTTGACAGTTTTTACAGTATTTTCGTGTGCTTTCCCACTCTCACTCCCTGTTCAAGTAAAGTTGTTCAAATACTGGGTTTACCTTTACATGTTCTTTTGTTTGCTTAAGTGGGTCATGAACACACTGTTTGACTAGGGGCCTATTGCTTAGAATGGCTGCCAGGAGAGAAATACTGAAATTGTCTGTACTGGATGTTCTGCATCCCAGAATCCTGTTGGCCAGAGCAGGCTCAGCACTGAATTCAGACCAGGTTCCTTGGGGCTTTGTCTGGTTGAGTCTTGAAAACCTCTGAGGATGGAGAATCCACAACCTCCTTTGACAGCCCTCCTGAAACCTGCGTTCTGAAGGCAGTCTGTGTTGGAGCAGTAGGAAATAAATCCCTTGTTCTCTTTCAATTATTGTATTGCCAGGTGTTATCTGAAACAATATCATGGGGAAAAAAAAAAAAAGAGATCTTGTGTTATTTAAAAATTGACAGTATCACCTTAAAATGATTATTTTCTAAATGTTTTATGTGGCTGCTGTGGAACAGTAACACATGCACATACTCTTCCAGCTGTACAGTCAAATTTATGAACTTCACACTTCTGACACCATTGGTATCACTGTAAGGACAATAGTTTTGCATGAACAATATTTGTATTGTGGTATGTAGTGGTTCTATTATGTTGAAAAGGGTTAGAAGATATGTTTTTTTAAAAAGAAAAAAAAGCAAACAGCAAAAGCTTTTATTTTAGCTTAATCTTTTTAAGCAAATAAGATCATACATACATATGCTTTTAAATATTCCTGAAGGATATATTTTTTACTGTCTGCAGCTTTATCTTTAAGAGAAATTAATTGCTAAAAGCTGTTCTTCTTGGACGAGATCTTTTGATTGCAGAGGAAGTTGATAATCTATCTTGAAGTAGCTTTCCATTTCTTTATCATACTGTCCATCAGTGAAGCTCAAGCCCGTGCAGTTGACTTTTTTCAGACGCAATCCATTCAAATTAGCTTTTTTGGTTTTGCTGTCTTTTGTCAAATAAGCTGTTGGCTCCTACCACACTGTCCCTTAGCTCAGTTATTTCACCCCTGTTCCTAACTGCATTATTCACAGAGTCAGCCACGGTTGGCTGAGCATATTATGAAAAATTCTTGTGATCATATGAACTCCCTCAAGTGATGACTGTGCTTCGTATCTGCCATCTTCTCGCTCTAGCAGCATTTCTTCAGAATCTCACTGATAAGCATCTCAGTTACCTTTTTATCACTTTTAACATCAAACTCTCCTCTGCTTCCCCTGTCTTATCTTCTCTGTTATCTGTTTTCTAACCTCTGGTTCTCCCCAGGTTCATTTTAAGAATGGTTCATGAGCTGAAGAGTGATCAGCCTGGAGCAGATATTGATTAATTTCTTAGATGTTGCTTGGCAGTTTAAGGAAATTTTGATCAATTTTTCTTCTTGCCAAGGAATGAGTTTTAGACTATCTTAAGATTTCCTGTAGGCAACCAAATGTCAAAAAAATCCTCCACCATTTTTCCTCACAGTTATTTTAGCCAAGATTTTTGTTTATCCCTTTATTGGTCCTTTTAGAATGAATGAGAAATAATGGAGTAGTTGTGCTGACATTGCCCTATTCCCCACTTCCCAGGCAAATCAAGGGTGTCTCTCAGCAGCAGAAGGATGAGGCAGAGTTGTGATTGGAGCTATTACGAGGGGGAGCAGGAAGGTGATCGGAACTAGTGTGCTGGCTTTTCCATTAAGAGCTGTATTGCAGTTGTACTGCTCTTTCTGCAGTCTGGTTTGCTGCAGTAGGAAAGCAAATCTGTTATAGAGATGGGCACAAAAAGTAAAACTGAAATGTCTGCCGTGGTGGGGTTAGAAAAAAACAAGGCTCCCTTGGTCTCAAGTCCTCTCAGGTTTGGCCTCCGTTCTCTCATGACTTGTACTGCCTTTAAACTCCAGGACACCTTTTTGTTAGGCAATTTTTACATGTTTCCTTAGGAGTGTATCCTGTGAATGTCAACCTGAGAACATCTAATTGCTTCAAAGTGTACTTCCTTGAGAACAACTCACATGTTAAAAAAAAAAGCAAGTGTTGTCTGATAAAGGAAATCCTTCACTATTCATAAAATATTTGGGTTATTTGAGAAAAGAGGAAATTGCTAAGGATTAGGTTTACAGCACATGAGCATGTCTCAGAAGTGCTACTCTGTAAAGCTTGTCAAGGCAAAAAAAAAAAAAAAAGGAAAATAAATCCCAGTAGGCTCCCAGAGTTTTGCATCCTGTAGTTTATTACATTTGTCAGTAAAAGCAGCAAGGATTATGGAAGTAGATTTATTAATTTTATGAAATCCTGGCATGGAGGATTGGTGGCCCTCTGATAGAAAATGAAGTGGAAGTATTTTGCGAGAGACAGACGTTGTGTACTTGCAATGAAAAGTTATTATTGCAGCAAACCTGTTGCAAATAAATCGCTGTAGCAAATCCCTTGGAAGTTACTTGCCTTAAAGTCGATGGGATTATGTTTTATGTCTCCTTGTGTAAAGGAAGATCCTTGGTTTCAATGGGTGTTCAGATTCCTTGGGGCAGTATACAGAATTAGAACAGCTAATCATAACCAGTTTGGAAAAGTTTCCTCTTGGTGTTTTACCATTTGTTATTAATGCCTTAAAGGCACACTCTCTGCTAAAATGGAGGTTCATTTTCTGTACTTTCAGTATCTCATCCTTCGTACAAAGGTGTCCTGTGGAAGACTTTAAAATATGTGATCCTTTTCAGGATCTATCATCCCCACCTTGAAAGGAAACTGAGAAAAAAACAGTAAGTTGTGCTAAAAAAGGTGTTAATGGAAACATGATGATTAGACCATTTATAAACATGATCTGTTTTTCAGCTCAAGGCAGAGTCCACCATGTATGACAGACCAAAATACTGCCACTGAGATGTGAATTGCTAAAAGCCTTTTCTCAAAGTTCTTAAGTCATATCCATCTGAAAGCAGTTGTAGGCTACTTGCGTAAAATCTCTTCAAGGATTCTGTTCTAGTCTAGTAGGTAGGTAGGAGGCAGTTACCTGGCTAGGTACCTGCATCACAGAGAAAGCAGTTTCACTTGTCTCATAAATCTTTGAGCACTTTCAGTGGGTATAGGTAATAAAGTCCCATTTTCTCTTAGAAGTGTGTCTCTAAAGGAGAAGGTTAATGCCTTCCTGAGCCATGTCATAGAAGCTGAAAAAGTGGCCTTGCTTTCCTCTTTCTTTTAAATAAGGAAGGGAGTTAGGTGTCTCTGCTGGTATTCCAGTATGCTCCTAGTAATCATAGCAGTCTATTTCATTTTTGTCTCAAGTAGTAATTACTTTAACTCACACAAAATTAAAAAGTAAGTTTGACTTTTCCTTTGTACCAATGTTCAAACTTTTTGCATAAATTTCATTGGAAAATACAGCTCCTATTTGCTTAAGATGCTTCAATGGGTCTGTTACCATTACATCAAAACTATAAATAAAATCATAAACCTTAACTTCTTGAGAACCTCTTAAGAACTATTATTCCTGTTTCACAGGGACAAAGAATAGTTTCCCTAAGGTCACAATAAACGTATTTCATGCACTGCAGTCCTTAAGTACCTACTCATCACTGGGCCATCCTTTCCTCATTGCAGAGGAGCAATGACATTTTCCATGCTGTGGTCTTTCACTGCCTCTTCTCCTGCTCTTTATGCCTGGTCTCCATGAGTCTGTTCTCTGCAGTCCAGGGAACTTCACAGTTCATAGATCCAGCTGGCGAAACATCCCTGCTCTCTGTGATCTGGACTCTCATTGTCCTTCACTCTTCCCTACCCCAGTTTCTTTTGGAAAGAAAAGAGGATGTAGCAGTGGGAAGGAGACAATGCCATGCCTACCCAGGTTCCTTGTTGTGGACAGTAAGGAATTTAGGACTAAGGGGGACACACACCATGAAGGGAACATGCCCACTAAGTGTAAAGTTCTCAGTTCTGTTCCAGCCAGACATTGCTGTGCATCATAGAAAAGGTTTATCATCATTGTTCTAAGGAAGGTTTAATAGTTGTAGTGGTTACAGCACTGTAGCTGCTGCTCTACAGCTTCAGCACTCTGTGTGTTACCTAGGTCTTCACCAAATCCTAAGACTTAACTCAGCAAAGGGGGCCTACGGGAGGCATGGGGAAACACTCTTTATCAGGGAGTGTAGTGGCAGGACAAGGGGTAACAGTTATAAGCTGAAGGAGAGTAGCTTTAGATTAAATATTAAGAAGAAATTTTTTACCATGAGGAACCTGAAACACTGGCCCAGGTTGCCCAGAGAAGCTGGGGATGCCCCATCCCTGGAGGTGTTCAAGGCCAGGCTGGATGAGGCTTTGAGCAACCTGGGCTAGTGGGAGGTGTCCCTGGCCGTGCCAGGGGGGTTGGAACTCAATGGTCTTTAAGGTCCTTTCCAACCCAAACCATTCTATGATATGATTCGATGAAATACCGTTACAGAATCATAGAATCATAGAATGGTTTGGGTTGGAAGGGGCCTTAGAGATCATCTAGTTCCAACCATTATCACTGTGTTACAGCTGAGGAGACTGGGTCCTTTAAGCACACGCTGAAATCATTTGCTGGATCACAACCACAGGGAATAACTACTTTATCTGAAGGTGTATAGCAAGTTAGTGAAAGTGCTAGAATTGTATGGCTTTGTGTCCAGTGGCTCCTCCCCATCAGATTTGTAGTGGGAATGTCAAAGATGTCATTTTATAAGGGTCAGGGTTTTTTTAAAAGGAGGCAACCCAAAACCATTTGCCTCCTTTTGTTAATAATGTCCACCATCTGGACAGTAAACATCTGAAAACCTCCGTGTCTTATAATAATGGAAGTGACTGTATGTGTGCTATGTAAGTATATATAGCTTGTACTCATCTCATTGTATGAATGTAAGTACATATGCATCTATATAAGTATATCTGTATGTATAAATAGGATGTTTATCCACATGTAAGCGGTTGAAATGGAAAACTAGATGTTCTGGTATGGAATTTATTTCTTCTCCAAACACCAAATTTATACTATACATGAACATGAAAGACTCACAGTTGTATGGGAAGTGTAAGACTAAAAACTGATGCTGAATTCATCACATCAGAAACACTGTTTTTTACAAGTACTCATTCTTATGCAGAATGTGTTACAATTCTGTAGGGTTTTTCTTCCCTTCTTTTGCTCCTTTTTAACAGTTCTAAAGAGCACGTTAGTATGTCACAGACAGTATTTGATTTGCACTTGAGGGAAATATCACACCTTGTAGTTCAGTCTTCTAATAAACCTCAGACCTCCTCTGTTTCTATCACTTAATTTAAAATTTCCAAATCTTGGAAAGAGGCTGATTTCAATGTATTCCCATTCCTATGCTGCATTTCTATAGTGCAGTCAAAGAATTTTTCCACATGATCATAGTACTATACTTACTATTGATTTTGACATATCTGTATCAGGATTCAGATGTACATGAACGTAAGCAGTTCTAAAAGATTAATAGCATTTTCTTCCTTATTTTCCCACATTCACAGTTCCTCTCTCCTTTCCCCCCCTTTTTTTCCCCTTCCTTTCTTAGGAGTTTTTCTCTAACTATAGTTTCTCCCTGAAAGGTTATTGTTAACTCGGTGCTACCTTGTAATGAAAATAGCACATTATTTGTGTATCTTCATTGTGATTTCTATCCAGAAATAACAAGAGAAAGCATATAAAGTGATCAGTGTTTTACATTCTTAAGATTATAACTTTGTAGCCTCTCAAAAAAGTGGTGTTATTTCTGAAATGCTCATAAAATCTTAAAAGATAGCCCAGATGCACCAAAATATGTTGGTTCCTAAATCCTTTTTACAATGGTTTGGTTTGGAAGGGACCTTAAAGATCATCAAGTTCCAACCCCCTGCTGTGGGCAAGGGATACCTTCTGCTGGATCAAGTAGGTCAATGCGTGATCCAACCTGGCCTTGAACACCTCCAGGGATGAGGCATCCACAACTTCTCTGGGCAGACCTGTTCCAGTGCCTCACCACCCTCATAGGAAAAAGTTTCTTCCTAATAACTAGTCTAAATCTGCCCTCTCTCAGCGTAAAACCATTACCCTTGTCCTATCACTACACTTCCTTATAAAGAGTGCCTCCCCATCTCTCGTGTAGGTACTGGAAGGCTGCTATAAGTTCTCCCTGGAGCCTTCTCTTCTCCAGGCTGAACAACCCCAACTCTCTTAGCTTGTCCTCATATGGGAGGTGCTCCAGCCCTCTGAGCATCTTTGTGGCCCTTCTCTGGACTTGCTCCAATGGGTCCATGTCCTTCTTATGTTGGGGGCCCCAGAGGTGGATGCAGTACTCCAGGGAGGGTGTCACAAGAGCAGAGTAGAGGGGGAGAATCGCTTCCATTGACCTGCTCCTCACACTTCTTTTGATGTAGCCCAGGACACGGTTGGCTTTCTGGGATGCCAGTGCACGTTGCCAGGTCACATTTGTCTTCTCATCAACCAACACCCCCAAGTCCCTCTCCATCCAGCTGCTCTCATTTCATTCTCTGCCCAGCCTGTATTTGTGTTTGGGATTGCCTCGACCCACATGCAGGACCTTGCTCTTGGCCTTGTTGAACTTCATGAAGTTTGTGTTAGCCCACCTCTCAAGCCTGTCAAGGTCCCTCTGGGGGGCATCCTTTTCTTCCAGTGTGTCCACCACATCACTTAGCTTGGTGTCGTTGGCAAACTTGCTGAGGGTGCACTCCATCCCACTGTCCATGTCTCCGACAAAGATGTTAATCAACACTGGTCCCAATACCGACCCCTGCGGAACGCCACTCGTCACTGGTCTCCACTTGGACACTGATCCATTGACCACAACTCTTTGAGTGCAACTGTCCAGCCAATTCCTTATCGACCTGTCAAATCCATGTCTTTCCAATTTAGAGACAAGGATGTCGTGTGGGACAGCGTCAAAGGCTTTGCACAAGTCAAGGTAGATGTCAGTTGCTCTTCCCTTATCCCCCAACACTGTAACCTCATTGTAGAAGCTCAACCAAATTTGTTGAATCTGGCCTTAAATCTTTTATTTGAAAGCAACACTGTTTATTGTCTTTTAATTAAATGTGGTAGATGGCAAGATTAAAAGCTTAATTTAAAAACTGGGATCTGAATCCTATTAAAAACTGTTCAAGTTGTAAAATATACCTTAGTATGAATGGGAATAAGGAAACCAGCCACTACTTTAATTAAAACTAATGAAAAATAATGTGATTTTCCTTTCTGTCTTTCTCACTTGAAAAACATCCATTATGAGCAGCTTCTGTGAAACTTGTGGGTGTGCTTGTACACAGATGTAAGGATTATTTGCGTGCTGTCATTTGCCATAGATTTCAACAGCAGTTTCCGCATGTCACGGAAAGCACACCATATAAAGCAGATGTGTGTTCTCCATGTATGCTGTGTCTATAAACCAAGCAGGACATAATTATTTTAATAGAATTTGGACTGACATTGTAGAACATTTTCAAAAGCATTCAGAAAGCTGTACAAAAGAGGAGAGCTAAAGCACAAAAATACAAATTAAGATAAAGTTTTCAAAGTTGGTAAGTTATTTGGTTTTTGATTTTGGTTACCCAGCTGAAGATGCGTTAAAGACTGAACTTCAGGGAGTGCATTTTCTTTAAATTAGGACTACCACAATCAGCTCAGATCCAAAAGTAAAAGCATCCTGCGTTTCTACTGAGTCATTTGTGAAAACTGTGGCCTTATTTCTCTCTAGTCACATTATGAGTCAAAGCTGGTTGGGAATAGAGATGGAGGGGAGGCATATGCTCATCTGGATTAACCTGTCATGGGGCCATACTGAAGAAGCTGAGTATCTAGACTTTTTACATAAAAGATCCCACTCCTATTTGTTGACCTAGGAGAATGAATAAATAGACCATGGTCGTATCTTTCCTCTGAGTCACCCAAAAAAGCCAGCATCTGGATTTCCTGATGAGAAAGGCTGTTTCTCCTATCCAATACAGAAATCTGTGGTACCCTAAGATTTCTGTTGCATTTACCTAAGTGACATAGTTCCACTGAAAGTTCTAAGTAACGTATAATTAAATAAGTCCACCCTATTTGATTTCTTTATCTGAATCTGGTTTTAGTTTTGTTTGTGGTCTGCCTCTAAGAAGACTGGATAACCCAGACAAAGAAATTACAAAAATTCACTCTGGGTATTAACTTGGCATTACATCTTTCAGCATGAATCCAAGTTCTGCTCCCACTTTTAGGAGTCATTAGTGCTTTGCTGAATTTTCCCACACCTGCTTAAAATATGTTGGTTGCAGTGCATGCTGCGAAGTGGGGTTACTTGGCTTATTATTAAGAGTACATCCCAGCTGCAGAGATCTAACAAATCCAGAGGAAGAATTCAGCAAATATGTTCTGTTTAGTCAGAAGTGCTTGCTAATCTTTCTCTGTGTCTCAAGTACGGCTTGCACTGTACAATGTGCAACTGGTCAGCTTATGTAAAAAATAGATGGGGGAGTACACTGATTAATGAAGGAACTGGAAAGATGTGAATAGTGAAGAATATCAAGCATTCAGAGTATTCAATATTTAAGGTCAGGAGAAGGAGTGGGAGAAGGAATGAGGCTTAGGGTTCCATGGAAAGTGCCTTGAGGAGTTGGGGGCTTTGGGAACAAGAAAGAGCATTGAGGGTTGATGAGTAATTGAGCTACATGGGATGTGTACATTATCTCATGGTGCATTAACTTCCTTGTGGTGATTATCCTCATGATGTTAGAGTAGGCGTTGGCTAATGGGAGACTAGGGAGAGGGAGTTGGGAAGAACAGGGGAGTATGCATAAGAGGAGGGTGGGATACTGGAGACAGATAGCAAATAGTTAGTGGCTGGGAAAGTATCGTGGGGAAATATTGGATGTTCCTGCTGTATTCTCGTATTCCTACAAGAGTACCTACTTTTGACTATTGTCAGAGAGTGGTCAAATGTACTGAGTTGCTATGGGTGGTTTTTTGCATTTATATTCATTTTTATAGTCTCTGTGAAAGGGTGAAGGCTTGCCCAGGTGCGGTTAGTTGGCAAAGTTGAAAAAAGTGTAATGCCAAGCAGAGAAATATAGCAATAGCTTAGTTGGAAAGGCAGGGCTCGCTGTGGCGACAGGAGATTGGGTAGGTCACCTTAGGATAAGGGCAGAGAGGAGTTAGGAGGTGGTGGGAGCAGAAGCTGATCTAGAATCCTTAACCCCTGGAAGAATTCTGGTCTAGAAGAATTGTGTTTTCCCAGACAAAAATCTGTTTTTCTGAACTCCTGAGCATAAAAAGCCTCTATTGTCCCAACCCACTGCGTATCTCACTCTGCTCCATTCACCCTCTTCACCCAGTGGACTTTGATCCTAGACGTACTGATGCTTCCTGGCATGGTGATTTGGTTCCAATATTGCAAAATACAGTGGAGAGCTCTTGATTGGGTGGTACTGCCTGTGATGTCTCGTGGTTGCACTGCAACCACAACCGTAAACCTTAGATTAAAGCAACAAGTAGCTTTGTCTAACAATCTGGCTTTTCTTGAAAAGTGTGGTGTTCTCCAGCATTTTCAGTATATTTTAACGGTATGGGAAGTTTAGTATTTTGTTAGCAAGATGGCTTTTGACTGGAGAGCCCTAAGAAGATTAGATGTAAGAACGATAATTTCTGAAAGATTTCCTCCACATTTATGTCTGGCAGTCTGCTATCTGCCCCCTCTATGTACCCATGGGAAGGAAAAGATGTTGGGGGCCAGCTGTTTCTTGCAGCTTGACAGTGGGGTCTGTGTCACATCAGTAATGTCAGTCATTCACCTCCGTGAATAACAAATAATGTGGACGTCAACAGAAATGAGAGATAGTATAGCAAAATACTATATACAAATATGTACTTTAGATGCAGAAAGTTTCAAATCTCTTTGTGTTTGTAAACTTAAAACAATCCTAAGACACTTAACCAAAATTATGGTTCTTTTTTCAGCTCTAAGTTATGTGCTACTTATTTGGAGAAGGTGCAGAATTTATTACATTCAGCCCAATTTTCTCTGCCTTCAAAGAGGAACTAAACCAGGCTAAGCAGTACTGGAGCCACTAAAATCTCAATAATACTTTTTGGTGGCTAGTTATTATTTAATTTTAATTGAATTATATTGCCCAGACATAGTTCAATAGAGAACCTAAATATCCCAGTCAAGACCGGGGCTGTGATGTTCAAGGGCTTGCAGACAGAAACCAACATGTGTTTTCTACCACATTATGGGAAACAGTTTCCACACAAGAGTTAGCTAAGAGTTTAATCCTACAATTAGTATGCTCTCTGCCCAGAAACTATCACTTGCAGCACAGCAATACAGATGGATTTCAGATTAGAAATCTCTCCCACAACAGACTAACGCACAATTTATCAGATATAACTTGGGACAGTGGTTCATGCTCCTCTGAAGCAGCTCCGGGAGACAGGATATCAGATTATTGTTTGTATTTCATTCCAATACAAAGTGGGGCCCATTGTGTCAGACACTGTATAAACAAATAGCAAGAAACAACTCCAGTCCCTAACATTTTGTAATGTAAATAGGCAAGGCTAACAAAACTGGATGGGAAATGTAAGGATATGGCAAGGGAACATGATTTGCCTGGGATCGCAGAGTTGATTGGTGATAGAGCAAGGAGCCAAATCCAACTGTTTGGATTCCCAACTCTGCAGTCTGTACTATGGTTGACCTTACTATTAGATTATTATTAATTTCTTATAGTTTCATGGTTTTCTTTTGTATTTAGTGTTATTTGTGTGTCAAAATTGCTGTGCAGAGGATAAGCCCCAGGAGGAGCAGGAAGCTAGTTACCCTACTTATGTGAAAAAGAACAGTAATAGATCTATAATCAAGGCAGATTTAAATGTTTGTATGTCATAGCAAGTGGTTCTTCTTTTATATGTATATATTTAAAGTGTATACCATCAAGGATTGCTGTAAGCAAAAATAGCAGCTGGCTTTGAAATTAATGAATATAATATCTAACAGGTACATATATAAAGTCTGAAGTAATTCCTGGCATTCTTCAGTTGATACAGTATCTGAAAGTTGGGCAGAAAGCATTAGAATCCAGGAAAGCTACACAAAGTATTTTATTTTATGATTTTTTTTCCTGCAAGTGGATGAACAAGCATTACAAACATGCCCTACACCTGTAAGATCTAGTTATATGGCAGGTAACCAGGGAATATTCTGTGTTTTAAAATGAAATCTGCACATTGAATCAGGCAGAGAACAGCTGGCTTAGAAATCAGCCTGAGAATCAGAATAATGTATGAAAGGTATTTGTGTTAGCATTAAACATTTTTGCATGCTGTCGGTGCAGAAGATAGCCTCTGAGCTTTGTGGATTAAGGAAGTGGCTGGTATGACTTTCTGGAATTGGTTTGCCTCGTTAAGAATGGAAAACTCAATTAAAAGTTAGTTATGAGAAAGCTATGTGAGCCCTTGTGGTTTACTGCTGCACAGTGTGGATTCATATTTTAAAATGCAGAGTTTTCAGTCAATCTCGTGTCAAGTTATTAGGGAATAAAGTTATGGTAATTTCTGCAGCATGTCATTGCTTTCTGAGCAAGAGCCATATACCGATACGCATGTGTGTCTGATAAGCAATAGAAAGGCAAATGAAGATGAAAAGAAACTGTTCTTTAACAGCTAAATACAAATACACTTGGAAAACTAGCTAAAGCACAAGCTAGGGAGATGCATTCCTGGATATAAGAAGCAACTGATGATCGGACTTTGTTAAATTTTATTGTGTTTGGAGCAATCTACCAGCACCAAGGCAAAGCAGGCATTTGCTTACTACAGCACCTCTAGTTCTCATGTTAGGATGTGTAACCCGTTTTTTCCACAAACAAAGTGGAGTTAAAACGGCCACTTTTAATCCACACTTTTAGATATGTCATTGCAAACTGAGTGTGGATGGTTTTCTTTTGGATTTTGCTTGTATAAAATAATTTACATTAATGCAAAATAGGAAATTATAAGAGAAAATTAACTAAAATCAGAGTAACCAAAAAAAGCTAAAATTAAATGGAAACAAAAACTGTTAATATGGAACAAAAGTGCCCACACACAGACTTGCTCCAGAATAAATAACTGCATGAAGTAAAACCAACTGTTATTTTGGTTCCTTTCTTTTTTTTTTTTTTTTTTTTTTTTTTTTTTTTTTTTTTTTTGTGCAGAGAAGCCCTAGGACCTCTGGCAATTAAAATATAATTGTTCTTGTGATGCAAATATTCTAAGGCCCTTTTAAATTGCCAGTACTGTGTAAAGTAGACGCAGTGCCGCTGAAAAGGAGGCCAGAGGCAGCAAGGACCTTCATATTTTATAAGGGATTTTAGGAGACAACACTTGCCAATCGTATGAGGTAAAAGAAAGGAGAGAGGAGGTCAAAGCGTTTGCAGTGAAAAAGCAGATTGCAGAAGGCAGAAGAAATACAGTAAATGAAAACCCACAAGCACAAATGGCAAAGGATCAAAGGTGAGGGGCTGTGTAGGAGCGAGGTGCTACTGATGCTCCCAGATATTCAGGGAATGGAAAAATTCCATTAAAACTAAGCACCTGCTGCTTAAGATTAGGGCTTCAAAATTACAAACCATGTCAGTAAAAGCATTTTGCTTTGCAGTTTAAAAGGGAGCTAAAGGAAACAGCCAAGGTATTAGGAGGTGGAAAAAGAGAGAATGGGGAAATATTTTAATGAAACTGATCTGCACGCATTTAAGATGGGATATTGCTTAGGCATGACTGGTTTCAATCTGATTTTAATTTGTGTTCCCCGGTTTTTCAGCTGTCTTCTTGAGCAAAAAGATACTTTTTAGTTTAGTTTAGTAAGAGGATAGGCAACTGAATTTTGGATGGCTTCCCAACCTTGTGCCTCATTCCTCTTCATGGGTGTGTCTGACTCTTAAATTTCTGTTTCTTAATCCTAGTCTAGTCTTTGTGGGTGAGGAGAGATGACTTCTGACTCTTCGGCTCGTTGTAGGGTAGAATACAACACTGAAATCCCTTCTGACGGAGAAAAGGCTGGCGAGTGTTAGAAACCACAAGAACTTAGATACGGAACCAGCCTATACTTAGCTGACATACACACGCTCACATCGGTATGCCTGCACAACCAAAAACCAAACTTGAAGGCTGCTTGGTTTGAAACGGCTGTTTCCTCTGCCCCGTACTGCTTTGATATTTGTAAATTGATGAGCTGAATATCATGTCAGGCATTGGCAGCAGACAATGGAAAGCCAAAAAAGCTGTTCGCAGTTCTTCACGCTGAGACAGAATGGGTCAAATTGTCACTTGTAAATCGGTGGAAAAAACAGCCTAATTTGCAGTGTGCCCTCTCTCTAGTCCCATTCCCAGACTCCTTTTTTTTTTCCCTTTAAAGAATTTAAGATTAGTCTGATGATTGCTTTTAAATAGGAAGTAGGAAAAAAGAAGTTGCTAAAAGGTGTTATATGTCCAGAGGTTTACTTTCCCCTACTCAGTGAAGGGATATTTTCTCTTCTTGTCTGCTTCAAATACCAGACGTCTCTGCACAGTCAAATTGAGACCTCCTGAAAGATTTTCAGATGTCCTCAGCTTTTTTCTGGAAACTGGGCCCCCTTAAAGATGTCTCAAGTATGACACTCAAAAACAGAGTCGTCCCAGATTGCACAGTGCCTTTTGAAACTCAGCCAGCATTTTTAGTAGCCTGTGCCTCAAGGAGTCTGGGCACCTTACCCAAAAAGAGCTAAAAATGTAATTTGCAGTTCTTCGAGTAATCCAAAACAAAGTATCAAATCCCTTCCCAATCCTCCTTTGCCAGGGAAAGTCCCTGCGCTCTGGAACTGGCGTCATTCTGCTGCACAAGGGACAGCAGAAGTAAATGGAGGGTGGAGTGGGAGAGCTTTTGGAAGAGTGATCAGGCTGTGCATAGTGCTCAGCCCTACTTAATCACAGATGCCTTGCTTGAGAATCGAGTTCCAAATATTTCCATGGTGCTCGAACATAGAGTTACCTGGCTGTCGTCTGTGCTGAAGAATTTCAACCACCAGAATTTCCTTGGCTGTGCTGCAGCTGATGGCTTTTTCCATTATTTTAATACTCACTCAGCAGATACTTACTTGGTGTGGGTCACTAACCAGGCAAGAGAGTATCAACCGACTGTTGAATTTTCCAAATGGGAAGGTTTATGTGCCTGTGCATTGTGGCCACACAGGAACAGTCTGAAGATGTGTACAATAAATGTGCGTGGAAATACGCATACAGCACATGACAGACACATGATTTGACATCTAACTAAACGTTTGATCTTTGCCTTTTTATAGCAGTACACCTCTTTTGAGACTTAATCCTCTGGGCAAAGCAAGGGATGGTTGAGGGAAAATTAGTCAATGTAAAAGTCTTAAGAAGTGATTGAAAGTACTTCTGCTACAGATGGACTGAAGAAGGCTTTCATTTCTCAGTTTCTTTTTCTTAACAGACTAAGATGGATGTCATAAGACATTAATCATCCTAAATAAATGAATAAATCATCTGTACTAATATGCAGATGGGTTGTGGTGGGGTTAGGGAGCTACAGCAAAGCAATGTGATAGACTGCCTCTGTCGTGAACCATTTTCCACCCAGCTCCCTTTTTATTCTGGTTACCAACTATTGCTGTCAAAGGAGTTGTTACAGTGGGGGTTAATACCACCAGACAGGAATGCCAGTAGACCTCTGGAATAGACACCTCTGGTTTTGAAAAGAGATGTAGAGAAGCACAATTGGAGACATCACAAATAATCATCTTAACGTAAATTCCCATTACAAGGTGTACTAAAAAGAGCTGGTCCATTCTTTAACCTTCTTAACCCTCTTTAAGGGTTTCTGAGAACGATAAACGCTTTTTCAAAAGTTGCTTAGGAGAATGTTTTGAATATTCTTTCAAATTTGTGTTAAAAGAAGACACAAAGTGTTTTAATTTTTAGTTATTTTTACCAGTTTCTTGGAAAAAGCTTAAAGCCTCCTACCCCGAAAGAGTGCCACTTTAGCAAGTAAGAGAGCAGAGAGAAAATTGTACCCAGCCTTAGGATCAGGTTGTGTGTGTTCTTCAGTGTGTGTTGTCTTGCATCCCTGAATTAAGAGACTGGAATCAACTTCAGGTATCCAGGCTTCAGCTGGTTGCCTAAAGAGTAAGGAAGAGCTCATCTGCTCCCACTCTGATGATGCACAGCTGGCCACGAGGATTACTTTTGGGGTCTCTGAAGAGCCAAAGAATCTAACCTATAGCTGGAGACAGGACACAGGAAAGGACAAATTGGTGTACTGAGGAGATACAGACACTTTCTGGGTTGGCCAGCGTGTCTTATTCCAACAGGCAGGGTCACACTAACCAGAAGGCATGGGACTTGGAAATAGTTTTCACAAGGCTCAGTAGGAGGGCCCCGAGGAACTTCTTGCCTTCCTGCGCAGCTGGGGGCATGATTCAGCTTCCAGGATTGTGTGAGCGTGTTGCAACTAGGCAATTCTCTGTCCTTACAAGAGGCTCGTTTCAGGTAGTTTTTTGATTTTTCTTGTTCCATACTAGCAGTACTCTTCTCACTAATAATTACTTTCCTTAAGGTATAGTAATTAAGGCCTTTGGGTTTACAGTAAAGATGTCTACAAGAAACAATGTGTGGCTTGACCTCTTAAGTATCAGAGGAGACTCAGGTAGGCCATCTTAACCCCAGACCTGTTGTGTAGAGACAGTTCTGCTTATGGGGGTTTCAGAAATTCATGTTTTACGCCCAGAAATAACCATTATCATCATATAGCCTGACCTCCTGCACAGCGCAAGCCTTTCAGCCTCACCCTGTAATTTCTGCATTAGGTATGCATCCTGTGGTTAATCCACATCCTGTGGTGGGATTATATATCGAGTTTGTATGGATTAGATTATGACTTGAGACAAATTACATTTTTAGATTGGATTTTCAGTAGTTTGGGCTTGCCTCTGTAGGTTTTTCCTTTTAGAGTTTTGCAGGGCTTCTCCCAGTTACTCTTCTTTGCCATCTCCAGCTCTTTCCTGCAAGAGCAATTTGTGTTAAACTAGAAGTCTCTGCTTTCCTTGCTTTGAGTTTACACAGCCTGAATATGCCTTCCACAGTACTGTAGAAAAGATGCCTAGAAGAAGTTATTCCATGAACACTGGTACTCAATAGTGTTCTCTTTCAGTTTTACATCCTTTATAAAACCTATATGTAATCCTTATGATAACCTGAACTTTCCTCATGTCCTTTATGCCTTGTCTCCCCAGTGAAGAGACAGGATATGCTAGGTGGCTCTTATACAGGTGTTTCTGTATTTACTGGTAAGCCATTTGCAGACAAACAGAATGTATAACAGCTGAGTTATTTGGGGTTTTTTTTAATGTCATCAGGGCAGTAATTTGGGTGTCTGTCCTTCAGCAGTTGCCAATTTTCACAACACTGGTAAGAACTTAATTTTCCTTGGGATTTCTACACTTTTGTCAAGATTGGCAGGTTTGGAAGTCACTGTGTGTGGGGGACAAGGCAGACAAATAGACGATTAGAAAGACAGCACAGACACGTAATTTTGTTTCCTTAGGAAATGGAGCTACAGATTATTTCCTAGGGAATTTGCAGTTCTTTAAAATTGCTACCTCTCAGTATTCTTACTAGTCATCTTCCTTCCTGTCTTCTTTTGAATCTTCTCTTAAGGTCTTTGGGGGTTTCAGGAAGGAGTGGAACCATGTGAGCCTGTACAAAAAGTTAGGCCAAATTTTCAGAGTTGTGAGGCAATACATGTGGGAAGCAGTAGACACCACCTTACTGCAACTTTCTTAAAGCTTTTTGGTCTTAAAGCCAAGAATCCTCTCGCAAAATTGCATTATTTGAATGGTGTAATTATGTGGGATTGCTCTCAAATATGCAACAAGAGTGACTGATAAATTATTTCCTTTACTCCAGCAGTCATGCAAGATTAATTAGGTACAGTTAGTATGGTGACACTTTGGAAATGTAAAGCGTTATATAAATGTTGAGTGGTATTTACACTGATTATATCCAGGATGTTGGTTGATAGGAAATACATAAAATGTTTTTTAATGCATTTCTATATATGCAGCTTCAGGTAAGAAAATACTTTTATAAATGTACTTGGTAAAGGCTTTTAAGAATTAAGTAATGGATGCTTTGAATGCCTAAGAGTGAGTTTAAAAGTGGCCTGATTTTTAGACACCCATGTATGGCTATCACACATAAACTGTGTTTCTGCTCAGCCTGTCAACTTTTTCCCCTCACAACGATTCAGTTTTTGCATTCTCAACTCTTGTGACGTTGGACAGTCCCCATGGCTCTCCCGTGGCAGTCAGCATTAGCCAAATGAGAAAAAGTAAACAGATGGCTTGTAGCTATTTTTAATATTGATACTACTTACTGTACCATGGATTTTACTGTTCACTGCTAGTGCTTACTGATTTATTCATGTCTGTGTTTGTATGGCACCTAGAACAAGGTTTATTTTTTTTGTTACCATCTGAAAAAGTTTGTCCTCTCCAATCTCAGTTACTCATTCCTATTCATCCTGCCAAAGTTTTCCACCCTCAGCTGTGCTGGATGCCAACTGAACACTTTGTGTGGCTGTGCTCTAAGTGGGGGAGAAAGTAGAAGCTGCAGCGAGGGAAGGAGGAGCAAGTCTTTGAATATCATCTCTTTAATTGTGTTTTTTTTTTAATCTATTATGAGTTGTTCTTAAAAGGTAAATCACCAGCTCTAATGTAATGCAAAAGGAAAGGATTTTCACAGTGATTAAACAGATTCTGTAAGAGTATCCCAAGCTCCCAAACTTTCAGATCTATGGTAAGAAGTAGAAGAATGTGGGGGTTCCCCAGTTAAGATGGATCAGATCATTCATTCTGGAGATCTCCTTGGAGCCTGTGTGGACTACTCATGCTAGCAGGACTTTTTAATAAGCTTTTTTGTCTGTGTGTACTTTTCCACTTTGTGCTTCATCAAGGGGAAGAAGCCCAATGTAAAGGCGGGGTAGTCAAGCTGGGCTGTACTGTGTGCTTGGGCACCCCATCTTCTCAGCTGTGAATAACAGGTTAACAGGAGTCATGACCAAAGGCAAGAGACCAGACACTCAAAATGAAGCCTTCCCGGTCTACTGGTAACATCACTTCTAACGCCCAAATGTCCTTCATGGCAGCTATGAAACCCCTCTTGCTGCCTTATTCTGTATTGTTTTCCATTTCATTGCCTTAAAAGTCACTGCTTGTTTCCTGATAATTCTCCTTTAGGCCAGTTTCATAACCAGCCAATTGCATGGTCCAAACACTTGACCTGTAGTGTATGTGGGATCTGGGTGCAAATGTATTGGCCCTGGGGCATTGCTGTTGAGTGTTGATGATATTTCATTAGAATTGCAAAACTGTTATGTAGCAACACCATGTTATTGGAAGAGGCACAAGTGTTTGTTTTGTTTTCATGGGATTCCTACATGTATATAAGCTACACTGTGAGCCGGGGTAGAACTACCTAACAAGTGGTGTTGAGTTTCTTGTTCCTCTTTTTTGCAGATGGAGGTGATATGTTGCAAGCAGAATGTATACACATACATTAGCTCAAACTCCACTTTTCTTTTCCTTGTCCCACTTGAATAACAACAAATAATCATGATTTTTCCCTGAGCTTGGCTGTCCCCAGGCCTTATTCCCTCTACATAGTTTGAGAGTTTGATTGCTTCAATATGCTTTCACGTGTGCTGTAGAGAAAGTGTTTTCCAGTGACTGCTCCACAGTGCTGCAGAACTGCTATTTGTCAGGACAAGGCAAAGATTATTACCTTTATCTACTTCCATATACTGTATTTTGTGCCTTTAATATAATTCAAATTCAGCTTTAATTTCTGCTACTTGTAGAGCAAAGCTGACTTTGTTCCTGCAGCCCCAAATCTCAGCAATGCTCAGGGACACATTGCAAAGACTGCCACCTGTTTAGGGTGAATGTTCAAAGGCATTTCATTCTTCCTGTGGACCAGTTTCCGTGGTTTTATCACCTCGTTTTTGTCTTTTGCTTTAATCTGTCTAGTATGTCTTAACCTAATAGCTCAGTTTGATGCCTAGCAATACTATAGTAGGTAGCGCCAAGTAAATAGAATTTATTATGATTATGTTGAGTTCAAGCACCAAGTTTTCAAGATATCTTGATGCAGTTGTCATTGTGGTTGCAACTGGTACAAATCTTGATTTATTATTGCACTGCTAAGTCTTGTACATTACGTGGTGTGCACAGCATGTATTTTAGCAATGTGCCAAAGTCAAAAATGATGATGATAATAAAAGAAGATTAGCCTAGAATTTAAATGTGATGAAAGAGTTCTTTAGTTTACTGGCAATGATAATAAAAGCGAAAAGAGAAACAGGCTCCTTTTAATTCAACAGAACCAAGGTAAAACACAGCTACCACTCATTGCTTTTTTCAGGTGACCATATGTGTCCCTTTAACTTCATGGCTGAATTGAGTACAGTGTCCTGCCATGCACAGGTGACTGCTGTTTTACCTCCTCCAACCAGTAATCCTCCTTCTACCCCAGCAAAGGCCTGTTTTCATCTGCAAAGCTCCCTGTAACTCACCCACATGCAAATGCTTCTGACCTTAATTAAAGCAGTTCACCTCTCTCTGCCTCAGGGGATGGTTTCCTCATAAGGCAGTTGTGTTTAATTAGCATTTGCATAGCATTCTGCTGGTTGCTCTCTGGGAGCCTTGTTGTTCGGTAGGGGCATGGGATTGCTGAAGCCTGACTGGCAAGCTTTGCACCCTCCTAATTGACACAGAAGCCAAGTAGAAGTTACACAAGGAAAGAACAGAGAATCGTTAATGATGGATCATTAGCAAGTAGCTCCTTTGAATGAATGTAGATAACTTTATAACTCTATCAAAGTGAAAAGTAGCATGATGAATTATGCATCACACAATAAAAGCTCGAGGAAGACACTGGTTTTATAATTGCCGTGCAATTTTCTAGCATGCTGTAGTTTGTAAGATTAATTTCTTTGGGAAGTGTGAAGCATTCTATGCCTGTTCTACACTTAATGTCAATTTTGTTTTTCCTCTCATTAGAGGTTTTATTTTGTGTCTTTTGATGTCACTGCAAAAACTCCCAGGGTTTGAGATATGCCATTTTTATACTAGCAAAAATTTGCACAAGCAAGTGAAAAGTGTATAGCTACTAAACTAGTTCCTTTGAGGGTTTGCTGATTTCTTGGTATAAGGAGTCCTCAGATGCACACATCTGAAATAAGATTGCTTTATATCTCTATGTTTTTGTATCTTTTAATAGGAATTGCCTAATGGTTTTGTGGCTATGTTGAATTTCTTGACTAATAAACCTCTAAGGGGCATTTTTGCTCTGCAATTTTCTTCAGAAGCATTTCAGTTGGCACAGACAGATCATTCCTGTGGTTTGCACTAGCACCAGTTCAGCCCTCAGTCCATCCTAGGAAGGGGAATTAATACAAATATTGCCTAGAGATGTCACCTGTCCATTTAAAATGTACTGATCTCTCACTTGAGATTTCCTCTGAAAATTGAACTGAGTGTGTTTGAGGTGAGTAGAATTAGAGGAATAAGTTAATAGAAAAGTTATCCCTGATGTGAGCTGTTTCTTAGCTTTCATGAATATTAGTGGGTAAAGGGGACTGTGAGAGATCAACTAATCCATCAGCAAGTACCAGGGATCAGCCGTAGGATCAGCTATGCTAGAATAATTCTTATTCCTAAGGACCTGATTGATAAGAACTCCACAGCCTCCTGGCATGGCCTCTTTCTGCATTTTACTATCCTCTACCATCACAAAAGTGTATTTTCTGGTACCTAGCTTCAGTGTCCTTTGTTGCAATTTAAATCAATTATTTCTCATTCAGCATGAATGTGAAAAAGGATTTACTCCTCCTTGCAGAAAGCTTGCATAGATTTTTGGGCAGCTTGGGCTTTGGTGGTGGTGATGGCTGGTTTTTACATTTTTGAAGACATTTTTTCCTTGGCCCTTCTCTTTAGGTCCGTGATCCTACTTTTTTTGGTTTGTCATGTTTTCTCTGATCCTTTCGGTTGCTGTCCTGTAGAACCTCTCCAGGTGTTCCAGATGGCTGTGCAATGGGGTCTCCACACCAGACACTGCTCCAGCTGTGACCTGCCAGCTCTAACTAGAGCAAAAAGATTATTTCATGTGTCCTGCAGGCTTCTCTCATGTTTATACATCCCTGCGTGACGCTTGCCTTTTTCGCAACAGTGAGATGATGTTGACTCATCTTCACTTTGTGATCTAGAATAACCCCTAGCTATTCCTACCTTGCTATTTGTCACCTGCCCTGTATTTATATAATTAAATGTTGTTCCTTCCCCGTGATATTATTGAATTTCACCCTGTCTTATCAGACCGTTTCTTCAGCATAGCCAGGTCATTGTGAAATCTTCTTCACAGTTAGTTTTAGCTTGAAGTCCTCAGAAACCTGAGTAGGTATGATCTGAGTTCCATCAGCCAAACCACTAAAAATTTACTGATTAGTGCCTCATCCTGAACACATTGCTCTGGAGCTCACTTGAAATGTTCTCCTGCTTTAGAAGACTCCAGGTAGCAAGTCGCTCAATATGATTTCCCTCTCAGTGTTGCACCTGGTTTTGGTTTTACCTAGACAATGTTTCTTTAATCAGTTAATGGAAAATAACAAAGAATTTTCTTTCTGAAAGTCAGCTCTTGATCTGGCATCCTAGTGGTCAGAGGGTCATCTCACCTCACTTTAGGTATCTGGGTGGTAGAGAATTGCATCTAAGGCACCTGTCTACCCTCTCCTGTATGGACAAACGTAGGCCAGGTTTAGTCGTTTACCAGTGGCTTAGAAGACTAGGCTGTGTGCGGTGACTCCCAAGGGAGACTAAGCAACTAAACATCTATATCTAGGCTATTGGCATCTGAAGTTAGGTGGGATGTATCTCACCTTCAGCCCTTCTCCTGGTAGAAAGACGAGATTGAGCATATGCTATTTGTTCGTAATAGATACATGCTGGCTGTTACTCATCTCCTGAGTACTTTTAGTGTGATTATTTGCTCCAGTATGTAATGGAACTTGAACTTAAATAACTTGGTCCTTAATTTCCCAATTCAACCTTCTTTTCTTTTTAAACACAGGAGCCATGCTTGACATCTTCCAGGAGCATACTCATCAGGAAGCTACCAAATCAGTTTAAAAAAAACCTGATTTTCTGAGCATCCTTTGTATTATTTTGTTTCACTTGTAGGTGTATATCTTTACTGTATTAACGATTTGATCACAGTTGATGAAGACTGTTGAAAAAATGGCATATTTTGGCATGCTGCGTGACCTTTGTCAGCGTCTCTCCTCAAATAAGTAGTAACTCAAGTAGTGGACTTCCCTATTCATGCCCTTATGGGATGACTTCTTGCTGTGGTTCATTTCCCTTGCTGGCTGACATCCTACTCCTTCAGAAAGAAGTTAAACACAGTTCTGCCTGTTAAGATGCCCTATGTATTTCTTTGCAATTCAAAGTAAAGCTGTAGTGTCATAGGCAAAGACATAACTATGTATAACTTTTTCTGTAAATTATTTTTGATTATATGATAAAGCCCATAACTGAACAGAGGAATCCTTTTGCTAATTGTCCAAAGCATCAAAGGTTCTTGAATTTTGTATTAAAAGTTTTCAACCGACAATGTGGGAAATTGTTGTCCTGAATTATTCTATTAGAGTTAGTCTTTCTAGGCATAAGCTGAGTGTATACCTCAGTTTTGATCCCAGAGTAAATTGTGGCTCATTCTCTCTTCTGACACTGACAGCAATGGTATAGCTACTAGTCTGCAAGGAACTATACTGAAATTTCTGTTCAGTTCACTACAGAGGATTGATGAAAAATGAGATCTGAGTCCCTGCAATACACATAAAAGCCTTCATATCGTCTCCACTTAGCTTCCGTAAGTGATTTCCACCTTTGAAATTATTCTTGACAGAGTAAATAACCATTGTTGAGTTTCTTACGGCTGCTGCTACCTATCGTTTTGATAGAAAACATAAAACAAGCTGGAAATATCTTTGCTGTGCACAATGTCAGTTCTGTGTCTGACGTCCATCCGCAGGACGCTGCAGAGGTACTTGAGCTGTTGCTAACTGGAGATGGTGCTTCCCATCATCCGGTAACATCAGTAACAGTGTCTTAATGTGATGTTTCATTCCGTTCTGACAGTTACGCTGCTTCCTCCTGTAGCCAGAGTGTGGAGGTTTCTGTGCCACATCCCGCTGTGTGGGCTGGGTGTTGTGTGGGCATTGTCATGCAGCTAGCAGAGAGCGGTACGCCCCTGGTGTAGTATGGCTCGGAGCATCCTGATGCACATACCACTGGGAACAAGGGGAAGACTTTCTTAATGTTGGATGAATAGTCAGCAATTGTGTATTTGGGTGAACTACTTAAAACTAGCTTATTGGTACGTTATTCTGAACTGCATTTTTTTTTTAGTCTATAAATCAGGAATATTTCTGTGATAGGACTGCTGTGAAAATGAGATACTTTCTTTTAAACTGACATAGACACTTAAATATAAATACGGGCGGTAGCTTTTGAAAATAATTTCCCTCCTGTCTGCTTTTTTTTACAGGACCAGCTGTCAGATACAGTGAATTTGCTGTGTCACATCCCAAACCACCTCCGCTTGTTGGACAGCATACAGTGGAGATACTGAAGGGCATGCTGGGCTACGAGGATGATGCCATAGAAGAATTGCTCTGCACTGGTGCTGTGGCTCAGCATGAGGTCAGATAAGGAACATTAGCTACATTCCTTCACACTGAGTTCACACTACTTTGTCCTCTCTTTGCTCCCTCCAGCTCCCCTAATGGGACTCAAAGAGAAGATCTAATTTAATTCCTAATTTTCTTCCACGTGTGTTTGTATGATTTTAACACTGATGTATCAAATAAACAATCTCATTCTGTGCGAGTGAAAGATCTTCTTGGGCGGGAGCGGGGCGTAAATGTAATTGTACGGTCCTATGTGGCTACTCATTTTCTGTACTTCATATGGGAAATGGAGTTTTTATCATAATTATAGTAATTACCTAAACGTTTGTCCCCAGAAGGACATAATTTTAGTGAAAAGAAGCAGAAACTTAAAAATCTGTATACTAGACTCTCCACTTGCAGAAAGCTGTCTTGTGCAATTATTTTAGTAGAAAATAATTTATGTGCAAATTGGTGGTTGATCTGATTGATTTTGAACAGAATCATCAGTTATGAACTCTTTGTTCATCTCTGTTTTAAATCACAGGTGGAGTGACCATTGTAAAATTCACTTCTGTTCCCTGGTATTCCCAATTACTTTATATTGCACTGCATGCTCATGACAGTCCCAGTATGTTAGCAGAAATAAGCTGAAATTGGGACAGTTCTTCACTTATGAAACAAGCCTATTCCAAGACTGGTTGAGAGACAAACTGTGACTGAATAGTCTTTTGTAATTTTATTCAGAAAGAGCCGAGGTACTGTTAATTAAACATTAATCCATGCAAAACCACATGCTGGATCTCTAGTACCAGAACTTGCCAGACTTCTTGATCTAGTTCTGTGGATAGGTACTGATCCCTATCTCTGACTCCAGCTGCCATCCAAAGCGCCTTTCACTGTGGGGCAAACACAGGTTAAAATCTGTGCAAAACTTCTGACTCAGTCCCACCAACATGATTAAAACACAGTGAGAGCTGACAAACCTTCCTCAAATTTAGTCATACCGTATCCTGCAGTAGGGTTACTCTTAAGACTAAGGCACTGTGCACTGCGAGAAGGTGGAAGAGTTGGATCCATGACAAATAGCGAGGAAAATATTAAAGAAGAGCCATTTCTTCTCTACAAACTGATTTGGCAGTACTTCACTCACAGAAGAAATGCCATGCTCCTCTGTGGCAGCATGGAATAAAGTAAATGGCAGCTGAAGTAAACTCGGCGTATGGGAAGGGTCTAACCTTTGTCGTGTGCACCTTGGGAGCAAGGCAAAGCCTTTCTATTCCTAGAACTAAATAAAACTAACTCAACTTGACACTCATCACGTAACGTCCATATTCCTCCCGAAGTATGGGAAACAGGCCTGGCATTATAACTAGCTTGTCACTGTGTTTCCACTCTAAGAAACAACATCCTCTTTATTACATTTGAACTTCACAGCTCTGCATTACCTTCTGGGGGAAGAAAAGAGGTTATTACATAATCAAATTGCAGTGGAACCCCACTGTGGTTCCTCATTTTTGAAGCCCAGTGTGTTTTGGTTCATTTGTTTGCTTGTTTTCTCTGTGGTTTTGTGTTCTTTTTCTTTTTTTTTTTTACAGATTTTTTTTTTCCTCTTGCACTGCATTCCTGGCACCAAACTCCATACTCCGTCCATGTGCTAAAGACATCATGAGATCCTGGAAGAGTGACTTCTTAAATAAATATAGGAATAAGTCTGAATCGCGAATAGGTGCACCATAGGGGAAGAATTGAAACTGGACTGGAAGAGGTTTTGATATAGTCCACCTTCCTTTTAATCTGAGGGGAACATCCCTGTTTTCATGAGAAAAGCAGCAGTTTGAATTCAGCTTCACATAAAATGGGTAATCTGGTATTGAACTGAACTTCGTTTCCTAAAGAAAACTGTTTAGCACTGTCACATAATATTCAAAAATAAATTGCTTGTTTTCCTTTGTTAAGGGCTTTTTCTTCCCGTTTCCAAGAATCACGCACGTAAGATACAGTAAAATATTTCTCCATTTTGTTCAAGCATTTCTAAAAATTATTTTTTTTCTGTGCTTTTCCAAGCAATGGAAATAGCTTATCACCACATCCTTTGCTACAGTAAATTGGCAGAGCTTCTTTGACTTTAACATAGCAATGCTGGTTTAAGTCAGCTGAATATCAGGCTATTAACTCCATAACATATTTTGTGCAGAGCTCACATGCAAACAGTGTTTCTCTTTCTTTTTTTTTCTTTTTTCTGTGTTTTTGTCTCACCTCCAGTGCTTACTGCAGTAAGAGAAATCCAGATACTCTTTTGTCTTCTCAGTGTTTATGTAGTACACTCACACACAGACTAATTCTTGTTCAAGTCAGAAATAAATGGAAGTCGTTAAATAGATGGGTGTCTTAAAGCCTAACAAGTCCTGTAGGTTACAAAGTCACAGAATCACAGAATCACAGA
>NW_010119324.1:972-7630 GCF_000699245.1 Pterocles gutturalis | reverse complement strand
TGGGCTGGGTGCCCCAGTTGTGCGGGGTGGGATGGGTGCCCCAGCCCTGCAGCCCTTGGGGAGGGTGGGCTGGGACTGTGCAGTCGTCTCATCGTCTTGTAGGTGTGGAAATGGCACCTGAGCGCGGGTTGATTTGGTTGTTATGGAGGTTTTTTGGGTGGGTTTTTTTGCTTGTTTAAGGTCTTCTCTGCCTGTTTGTGACCTGTTTCTTCGTGAATCAGGGTGTCTGCCGTATGGAGTTTCTTCAGCCTTTTCCCAGCAGGCTTCTGAGTTCCAGTTGGGTCCCTGAGCTCTGCTGAACTTCTGATTTTTATTGTTTTTCGTACTGTCTGTATTTTGCCCGCTCCTCACATGCCTTTGCAGCCATAGCATTAGAGTCCCTGTTGTGTGCTCGCTCGCTGATGTGTCTCTCGTTCTCGCTTGTCTCCTCTCCAGGTTCCGATGATTCTGGTTGGCAATAAATGTGACCTGGAGGAAGAGCGCGTAGTCGGCAAAGAACAGGGTCAGAACTTAGCAAGACAGTGGTGTAACTGTGCCTTTCTAGAATCGTCTGCAAAGTCTAAAATCAACGTTAATGAGGTAACTATCAGCTGTTCCCTTGTCTCTCCTACTTCAGCATGAACGCCACATTAAACCAGCACGTGGTCCTTTGTCTGTTTAACGGGAAGGATTCAGGATGGTTCTGTAATCTCAGCCTGAGAATGGCTTGTGAAGCAGTCTATTTAGGTACTACTTTGTTTTAAGGAGATCTCCTTTTTCTCTGTAAAGGCTGGGTGTGACTTCTCCAGGTAGGTGCTTTCTATAGCCCGTGTCAGACGAATAGCAGAGGGTCCTGAGTATGCCCAGGTAACTGGATGGCTCTTAGCTTAGATAAACTTTAGCTGGAGAGTATACTTTTTCAAGATAACTGCTGCAGCTATTCAGAACATGTCCCATTGTATGACATGTCCTGTTGCGTAGTGTTGGCTGTTGTTTCTGAAAGTATTTGCTTTTCACATTCCTCTCAGGCAGACACCCCATCGCGGTCCTCCTGGTAAGCCACTAACTTATGGAGACCAAACGGATCTTTGAGCAGTTCCCCGTGCCTAAACGAGAAACCCCTTTGCCATCGGGGTGCCTTCCGCTGCTGTAGTGTAGTTCTGCTGAGGGAGCTGTGTTTGACATCAGGCACCAAGTTTTTGTTCTCTGCTGTGGATTATCGGACTGTGACAGAGGCCAGGTTTCCAGCCACAAAAGCAAAGGTGATCCCACTGGTGCCAGGAGATAACCGGGACCGTTTAGGAGGCTGTGCGATAAGCAGGAGCAGGAGGATCTTGGACGGGACCCAGCGTGGGTTTGGCAGGCGGTGGGACGTGTGCAGCGCTGCATCCACCCGCTGAAAGGGACGGGAGCTCCGGGCTGCGGGAACTGCAGCCTCTCTGGCTGGGATTAGCCCGGCTGGAGCGTGCGCCCATCTAACCCGGTAAATATAGCTCGCTGAGCTGGGCTGTGCCAGCGGGGATCTGTGTGTGTGCCTGAGCTGTAGTAAAACTCTGGCTGTTAATGAAACGAGTGGCTCAGCCATCAGGCAGATCACCGTGGAATAGAACAAATTCTGTTTGTTCGCAGGCTGGGGCAGTGTTTGTGTTATGCTGGGTTTTGGTTTTTAGCTACTTCTGGACTTTCTCACTTTGTTAAAATCTGGGCTAAAGGTCGATAAATTTCTGTGTGCCTTTGGAAATTCAGACTCCTCCTGCACGTCAGTGGTTTAAATACTGAAAGCTGGTTTGTTTCAGCATAGAAGATGCTACTTATTAATTAGTTTCTCCTGCATAAACTCAAATGCTATTTTAAAATATTTTCCACAAGATCTTGATAAAGCCACCGTCATGTTCATTGCATTTGAAACTATTTAACTTTGCCCTAGTGCTTTTTCGTGTAGGTAATAGCCAGAAAATCTTAAATTTCCAGTTGTTACAATTTGTTATAAACTGTTTGTCTTCTGGATTTTCTGGGAATCAACAAGAATTTGTGAGCTGTCAGCCCCTCCAGGAAGGGAAAAAGTAAACAAGGACAAGGGTGGAGCTTTCTGAAGGTTTAAATATTTCTCCTCAATAGTGTGACCCAGCTCCAAGCTCATTTTGCTATAAATGGGTTGAGTATTGCTGGGAAAACAGATCACAAGAAACTCGTCTCTGAAGCTGAAGAGGTCCCTGTAATCATCCCCTTCTGGAAATGTCTGCATCCAGGGCAGATGTTTTGCTTCTCCTTGCTCATTTTATTAATAAACTCAAAAGATTAGACCAGGCAAAAAGCTGAAGTGATGAACAGCTTGAATCTGTTTGGCAAAGAGGAAAATTACCAGTGCAAAATGACTTCGATTTTTCAGTTTGTGTTTTTCATTTTCAGATCTTTTATGACCTGGTCAGACAGATAAATAGAAAAACACCAGTGGAAAAGAAGAAGCCTAAAAAGAAATCATGTCTGCTGCTTTAGACTCCCATCGCGCAGCAGCTCTGAGCCAGGTAAGAGTCTGAATTCCCCCCGCAGCTCGGGGCTGTGAGCTGCTCCCAGCAGAGGGGGGACTCGCTCCTCTTCCTTCTGTCTGCTCCCACATAGGAAATTCTGCATTTGTTGGACTTTTTTTTAAAAAGTCAGTTCTACTGGCTGAGCTGGCAGAGCACTACCGGCGTCTCTCCCTTTCCCCTTCTGCCTGGGTTGATGAGTGCAGCAGAGCAGGAACTCATGGGGACGGGCAAGGGGCTTCCTTTTCACTCCTGCAGGTTCTCCCTCTGCCTTGTGACACCACGCTCTGAGCCACCATGGCTCAGCTTTGCTTCCTTTTTCTCCTCTGCTGAAGTTCAGTACCATCTAGGTACTGTCTCCGCCCCAGGTGCTATGGGGACAACTGCAAACTGGTTTGCGTGGAACATGGATTTCAGTGGCATAGAAATTAAAAGCTGCCCACCAAAACAACCCACAGAACAAAAATGAAGCAAAAAAAAACCCCAAAACAAACCACCCCAAGGTCAGACACAGCTATAAATAATCTTCCTGTGTATCTTGGCAGGGTACTCTGTGTGCTCACAGCTGTTCTGCGGCACTCCTGAAGGAAAACAGCGGGTCTGGAGCTTCAGGTTTGGGGCAGAAATATTACCTAGGCTGCCCCGGGAGCTGTTGGCGTGTTAGCTACCAGCCAGGGAGTGAGAAACGGCCAGAAAGCGAGCAGATCATCCAGGATGGTGCTTGTAGCCCAAAAAGCATCCAGCCTGCGAGCACAGCCTGCAGCAGGGGCAGGCGGCTGCGTCCAGCCCTGTCGGGACGCGTCGGGAGGAGGGAACTCCCCGCAGCGCTCTGGCTGTGTTGCTGCCGTCGCAATCCTGGGCTGCACGGGCTGTCGGCTTCTGGTGATTTCTGTGACCCCTCAGAAGCTCCGTGTTCTGTTCTTTAGTTTCGTTAGTGGGCTGGCAAAGCAGCTCGGTCCTACAGCCTTTAAAACACACTGCTGGTCATCGAAGGATGTCAGGGGTGAATCCCTGCAAACAGGTGGCTCTCTGCCTCCTGCCAGATCCAGAGTTCCTGCTGGAGATGGCCCTTGTGTAGCCTAGGTGTGACTGAGTAGGATGAGTGGGGCTCTGCAGTTAACCTGGCTTCTCCTGGCTTGTGCTTTGATTGAGGAGTCCCTTATCCTGAGCTTTGGATGCCAGAAAACAATAGCTGAGGGCTGTGGGGACACAGTGGCTTTAGGAGAGGATTGAAGAGTGTGTCTCAAGTGGCTTTTCCTGTTCCTCAGGTGATGTGTCTGAATTTAGCTAGTGTGGCGTCAGCGGGGATGAGTGCTCGGAGCCGGGGACGCCGTGCTCCCTGTCCCTGCCGGGCTCTGCCCTCGCCCCCTGCCCGGGATCCCGCCCTGCAGAGCCCAGCGCCAGCAGCCCTGATCCCAGGACCTGCTGCAGGAGTTCTCCTTTCCGTCACTTACTGACCAGGCTGCTCATAGCGCTGACTTCCACCCAGGCCCCCACATCTGCTCTAGGTGGTGGAAATGCTTCCCAGTGGCTTCCCCATTCTTTGTAAATCTCTTCCCAGTCCTGCCTGCTCGTTACAGCTGGAACAGGGCTCAGGGAGTCTCCAGCTCGTTAGACGTTAGGAGCATCTCGGGTATAGAAGGTGGAATCCCCCTCCCGTATGTTGTTCATCCGTTGCTGAATTCAGAATCCACGAGAAGGCTGCCTGTCTGGTGGAGCAGATGAGTCGGAAGGGCACGGTCGCTATCACAGCAGGACAGGGCTGCGTCGCTGCTCTGCTGCAGGCACGATAAAACAAGAACTTGTGTCTTAGAGTTTCCAGAGTCTCTTTTCTTTCTGTACCTCCGAACTCAGAGGATGGTAGGAGCAAACCCCAACACTGGAGGAGGATGCGCTCCTCCTGCTGACGTGCTGCGTGTTTTTGCAAGCCTGGGGGCGAGCAGCTGTCTGGGGGAGCTTTCAGACTTCTGCCAGAGATCATTCATGTCATGGGTGGGATGAGAAACATTCCTCCATCATCTTTTTTTACTTTTTCTAGATTGCAGGAATGAAGAACTGTTGCCTAAATGGAAAGTGCCAGCATTCCGACTTCAAAACCTTATGGAAATTAATGACATATCTGAAGAAGCTTCTCCTGTTTTTATATACTGTGAGAAGAATTGAGATCTTAAAATGGTTTGCACACAGTCCCTGGAAAAAGAAACTGCTCTGTGTATATCTCTTGGAAATTTAAGACAATAGTACTCCTCCTTTGCAATAGCAGTTAACAGATGTGAAAATAAATATAATTGACTCTAGTGTATGATTGATTATACAAAGGAGCATGGATGCATTTCAAATGTTAGATATTGCTACTATAATTAAAATTTCATATTGACCCTTTTATCATAATTTCTCCCCATCAAGCACTAAAAATGTTCCACCATTATATTTTATATCTATAACTATAGATATATATTATCTGAGATTTCCTTTTGAACTCACTGCAGCAAATAACTTTTTGAGTCATTGACTTCATTTTATATTTAAAAGTTACAGAATATCATTATTTTCATTCTGCCATTATATTCTAATTAAAAATGTTTGTGCATAATGCTTTGGAAAAATGGGTCTTTTATAGGAAAAAACTGGGATAACTGATTTCTATGGCTTTAAAAGCAAAAATATATAATATACTAAAACAACTCTAATATTGCTTCTTGTGTTTTACTGTCACAGATTAAATTACAGCTTTTATGAATGATTAAATTTTAGTACATTTTCATTTTGTTTCTGTGTTTTTGTTACGGTTTCCAGGCTTTGGTTTTAATCCATGTTTTGTGAGTTCCTCCTCCATTCTGGTAGATGAAGTGTTTTGTTACACCAGTCCCCACCAGTATGTCGTTACGCCGATGAGGTGTCTTCTCGCACCCTCCCTGTGGGATGTATTTCATCATACCACACGCTAAAGTACAGAAGGCTGCCTTCTCATTAGTTTTGTATGTTCTTTTGAATGCCTAAGGATTGTGTTCTGCTGAAAATACCTCCTCTGTACAGTTACTTTTATATGTACAAATTTGGTTTAGTCCTGTATCAAGCTCTGACGTTTACTATGATCTTTGGTTTTACCCAGTCTCATATTTCGGGGGTGAAATCCCAGGTTTGACAGTGCCCCCGCCGGGCGGGAGCTGTGGTGGTCTCTCCTGCTCACCAGCTCGACACGAAGCTCTGGAGTTGAAGTTGGTTCTGTCTAAATATAATTTCCACAAATCAAACAGCAGCTTTATGTTTTTAGATGAAATCTGGCTAACCTCACCTGATCTGCAGTCAGCTGAAGGGGCTTTTGCTTCATTTGGGGTTTGTTTCTTCTTTTTTTTTTTTTTTTTTTTTTTTTTTTTCCATACCTGTTGGTTTCATGAAGTTTAGAGGAGCAGGATACGAAGAGACCCATGGGTGCTCCACCCGGATCTTCCTGTGTAAAAACTCATTTTTCTTTTTTTCTTTTACTCCTGTGAGTAAAAGAACCGCCCTGGGACCGGTGGGGCCCAAACCCCATCCTCAGGGGGATGCTGCTGGAATTCCTGCAGTGCTGGAGGACTTGCTCCTGCTTCGCTTCTGAGTGAGAAGAGAAATGTATCTTCACAGTGGAGAAAACTCAGGACGGACTTTGTCCTGGTGGTTTAAATGGGAAGTCTAAATGTAATAGCTGGTTCCTGGACCCATTGTGTAGTTTTATTGGATATAGATATAGATTTATTGGGGAGAAATGGCTGTAAGTAGGTTTTTTCTAAAACTGTATTACTGATGCAGCTGTTGAATTATACAGAGATCCCAGTTTGTAAAAGCAGCCCAACCAAGACTGGATGAGAATATCTGGATGACGATCCCGTGAACACATCTGCCGGCTTACAGGCTCCTAGGACAAACGTAGTTACTTAGCTGGCTCTCTTCAGCCTCTCTATGCGCTTCCTTTTTCAGGAGGAGCAGAAGCACGGTTATTTGCAGGTTGGATATCTTTACTAAATGTAAAAATATTTTAGTAATAAAGTAATTTTAACGTACATGCTGGTTGCTAGTTGTCTCGTCTATAAAAACAGAAACCTAACCTTAATTTTCTAGACGGGGTGCAGTACGCAAGTGCATCACACCTCCTGTTGGAAGTGCCGGGTGTGGTT
>NW_010119324.1:265-952 GCF_000699245.1 Pterocles gutturalis | reverse complement strand
GGGGGTGGCGTGGGGCTCCCCGGCCGGGGGCTCTGCCGCTAGATGGGGGTGTCGGGAAGCGGCAGCGCCCGAGCGGGGCTGGGGCGGGTCGCTTTTCTTTCTGGATGAGATTTTTTTTTTCTATCTAATGGCTTTTAGCACAATAGCCCGAATTCTGCCCTCGGATGCACTGCAGCAGATGTTACGGAGTTTGATGTTCGAACGTGTCCTGAAGCACTTGGTGTTTAATGTTTCACTGGGTTAGAAATGAGTTTACTGAAGAGTGTCCTAAGGAAAGGGTGAAATGAAAACCTTCCCCGTGTTGTCGTGTGTTCTGCTTTTGAGCAGCAGCCGATCAAGCGAAGTGAGCCAGGGATGGGCAGGTTTGGCCAGCGCGTGCCCGGGATGGGGGGAGCCCCAAGCCAGCTCTAGAAACAGCCTAATTAGAAGCGATGCCAGGGCTAATTAGCCGTGCTGCAAGCTCCCCGTGGCCCTGGCACGGCACTGGGCGAACGTGGCTGCTCCTGGCTGGGGCTGGGCTCTGTCTTTAGCTTGGTTACTTGCTAATCCCAGTGCTGGGAAACAGGGTTTGTGTTATCTCAGGACTGAAATAAGCCTTTTCTCCCTCATTTTGCAGAGAACTCGCACACAAGGCAACTCAGCTCATTCCTTGCGTCTGCTCTGGCCCCTGCCTGCTGCTGAGAGAGT
>NW_010119324.1:0-212 GCF_000699245.1 Pterocles gutturalis | reverse complement strand
TTGGAGGGAGAAGCAGCAGCAGCAGAATAGCAAATAATTTGTCAGAGATTTTGGACAAGTCGGTGGCAGAGCTGGAATTCCAGCCCCATGCTGGAGTCCGAGGTGCCCGTCGTGCTGGCGTGGCCGTGCCAGCTCTTGACCAAATCCCGATTGCACCGTGCCCCGTGGGGACAGCGGAATTGCTCCATCTCCGTAGCGCTGTCCCCAGCTGC
>NW_010119323.1:42572-42836 GCF_000699245.1 Pterocles gutturalis | reverse complement strand
AGGGAGAGCCAGGCTCGCTCTGTAACCTACTTGTGAGGAATCTGGCAAGCACCGGGGCCTCAGCTGCCTGATCCAATGAGTCTTTCCAGACTGGTTGCAGCTGAAACATGAATATATATACACACACATATATCATGTATATATTGTAACTGTATATAAATATGTCTATTGAATACATATTTGTATATATACATGTACACGTGTGTGTGGTGAGGGAGCCGTGCAGTGGTGTGGCAGCTCCCCGCGAGGGGATGGGGGGCCCCT